>NC_056741.1:1398391628-1398539128 GCF_019279795.1 Protopterus annectens | reverse complement strand
ACTCTTTGTTGAGGCTGATAAGGGAGTTTTTCCAGTCTTGTGACTTCACCTTATTCTGCATCAGTTTACTCCTTCTGTTGTAAAGTTTGTTTATGGCAGGGGACCACCAGATTGGCTGAACTATTTGAAAATTAAACACTGACTAGCAGAATACAGTAGGTGTTCAACCTAGGATCAGCATGTTTTCATTTTTCAGGAACAATATATGAGACAAAGGTTCACATCCAAATAACCAAATGGGCTTCTTGGCATGATGATAAAAATGTCCCAGCTAGACCTTGGGATTCTATGCTTTTTTTTCAGTGTGGCAATTCCTCTCACCAAGTATGCAGTGCCATGTGTTGCTGGGGTACAGACAGTGTCACCCATATGTATGTCTCTATGGGTGCGCTTGTCCACTGCCATCCTTTGGCATGGGCCAGACTAAGAAATATTTGAAAAAATCTAACTCCTCATAGAGGAGCACATACAAATTTACATGCTCCAACAGATGAGTTAAACACAACCCTTGGACTATGTTTTACCTGAAAGAGCAAGTGTGTGTGTGTTAGAGAGAGACAGAGAGACAGTCACAGCTTGGCACAGACAGGAAATCAAAAGGAAGGTAATAACTATTTTACATCGTTGTCAGTGGGTAGATATGACAAGTATCTATATCTGAATATAAAGAAAAAAATGACAAAGTGAAAATTCTAAACATATCAGGATACAATTGTAAATAGAAGAGATGAAAATGAATAAATATTTTTTTCGAGGCCTTTATTTCTCTTCACTAAGACTTTATATTTTTACATAGTAATCATGTTACAGACGTTTAGTATTGTCTAAGAAAATGCTTCACATGGGTGATTTCAGTGGAGATACCAAACTGTAATGCTCATTATGGGGACATATGAAAGCATATCTAGTTACAGAGTATAATGTAAAATGAGTAGATGATGTGTCTGTAGACAGTATTGTTATGATGGTCACTATGGAAAGTATCAAGCTAGTACTTTTAATCAACTTCCACTTCTACATATTCTGTACATTAAAGGACAGCATCGAAGGTATAAATTACTTCTAATAGCCTTTATGATTAAACAGTACTGCAGCTGTAATGAAGTGTTTGCTATGTTTAATGGTAATTTTGCTACAAGTTCTGAAATTAAATGTACCATTATGCTTATGTGGTTATTAAATATGAAACTTTGAACAGCAACTGGAGTACAAAATAACAAGGTACAGGCAATATTTTATCCGATACCAGCATTATCAGTAAGATAATATAACCTGTTACTGTAAGTAGTATAACAGATACCATAAAGGAAAGCAAAAGAACACACTGGTAGATCACACTGGCACTGTTTATGAAGCAGATTTCATATCATTCGACTGAGACAGCACATGGACGCATTTAACCAGCATGAAACAAATTAAATCTTTCAGCATAAATTGCCAAAGGTTTTATTTGAATAGGAAACAACATTCAGCAGACAACTGTGGAAAGGACGGCATAATCACAAAAGCTGATATTATGGAACTGCTACACTTATAAATAAAATAAATAATTAAATAGACGACTGAATGTCTGTTGTTCAGGTCTAACTATGCAAGCATTTGCCTAAATAAAAACAGACATGCAGGAATTAAATTAAATGCACACTTCTTGGTGATTTTTTTTTTTTTTTATGAAAGGTCACTCACTACTCATTCAGAAGTTGAAGAACGGCATACTGTCAAATAAGAAAAACTATACCATTAGTTGTATTCTCTTAGGGGTTTCATTAGCTGGGAAAAAGTCCCATTTGCAGTTATAGTAGTTTATCACAAGACAAGTAACATTTCAAAATATTTATACTTTGCTTATTTTGCAAGACATCCTTGCTTTCTTGTAACTACGAACAGTAATATTATATAACCAAAATTCACAAGATACAATGTACATTATAACCTTAATGCACTACACAATACTAACAAAACCTGTCAGAATTAAGAGTCTACATGCAGCCCAATGGGAAGCAACTAATTGTGCAAAACTGGGGTAATAAAAAAAAAAAACAGTGAAGCAAAAATAATAGGACCTTTTCAAAGCTCACACTGGATTTCCATAGTTCCCCCATTAGAGCAAACCATCTGGACCTAGAAGCCTGTTCTACAGCTAACTGCATGTATAGATAACCATTTAGATATACTTGTTTTGTGCATCTAAACCTTCCTCTTTTGTGTGCCACATTTTGTAACTCTAATTTCTCTCACTTTATATCCCTAGCTTGTCCAAGTCCTGATTATGCATTTCTAAACATTTCTCTTTCTCAATCCATTCCCACTTAATTTCACAACATGTTCTCTCCAACAACCTTGCATAATTTCCAGCATTTGTTATTGTAATCTTATCTGACTTCCTGTTACTTAAGTAGCCTGTCCTTATCACTTACATATCAAGCCTGACCTGCCCTACACTCAGTCATTTTCACAAACTATTCATCATCATGTCTACGTATCAATTGATTGACAGCTTTGTTCATCTTTATGTATGCATGCAAACTATCCAGAACTCTTCTCAGTCCCACTAGTAGAATGTCTTGTTGTCCTAGTTTCAGTGTTCCTTCACAAGTTCACTCCTTTGGTCTTTATCTTTATATCACTCTAATTTTTTAATGCACTCCATACCCAGCTCCCATCATCTTTCCTGCTTAGATATAGTCCTTATTTTGAAACTGAAATGGAAATTGAATGCTGAACAGCGCCTTCTATATCTTTCAAATTCCCCCTACTCAGACATCTCAGATACGATGAGGCATCCATCTGTGATCTGGCATTGTTTTTTGTTCAGATTCAATATGCTAAGTTATTCTCTGACTGTTACTTCCTGACGTAGTACAGCTGATCCAGTTTTCTACACTTATTCAGCAAGCAGATATGTGGCCAAACACACACAAAATATACACACACACACACACACACACACACACACACACACACACACGATACATGCATACACACACACATACACACGCACACACGACACATGCGTACACACACACACACACACACACACACACACACACACACACACACACATACACACACACACACACACACACACACACACACACACACACACACACACACACGGACACATGCATACACACACAACACACACACACACACAAAACACATATGATACACACATACACACACACACACACACACACACACACACACACACACACAAACATATATATATATATATATATATATATATATATACACACACACACACACACACACACACACACACACACACACACACACACACACACACACACACAATGCATGCACACACACACAATGCATGCACACACACATACGTACACATGCACACACACACACACACACACACACACACACACACACACACACACACACACACACACACACACACACACACACACATAACACACACGGCACACATACACACTCACTCAACATACACACTCAACACATAAACACGCGCACATACACACACACACACACACACACACACACACACACGACACACGCATACACACACGACACACGCATACACACACACACACACACACACACACACACACACACACACACACACAGACACACACACTCACTCATACATGTGTTCACATATTTAACTCCGCAGTCAAACAACTGGGTGAAAGAAAATCCCTAGTACAGAGCCCATCAGTTTCAGACAAACAACAGTGCCATACTGCATAGTTTACAATGCAACAAGTTTTGAAGAACAGTAACATCAAGCAAATGTGATCAGGATGTATGACCCAACATGTTGCATTTGATCTGTGGTAGAGAATCCTCACAGAAAAGATTAGGGTAATCAAATTAAAAGTTAGAAAAAAAGCAGAAACAGTGGAATGTCAGATCTTTTGTTGTTATCCAAATGCACCATTTCTTATAACATAACCAGCATAAACCAAAATTCTATTGCAGTATACAGTGGAAATAAATTAAGAGAGACTATCCCTAATTAAAAGTTCCATCTTGCATCCATTCATCATTTATTTATTTTTATTTTACTTTGTTTACAGGTTTAGAACACTGATCAAAAATGTCCAACTGCAGACTCAACCCTGGCTGCATTACACAACAAGCTATGTATGGTACATGCAAAGTAATTCAGCAATTTTGAAGGTATCATTTATCATTGCTGTAGTCAAGGAAACAGCTGGAAGTGGCAACATGGGCAACTTTAATGCTCTGCCACAGTGCAACATCTTTCAAAAAATTCCAACACAAGATAACTCTCAGAAATAAGACTTGTTTATCTTTTCGGCCTTTCCTGGTTAGGGGTCGCAACAGCAGAACTCCGGTCCGCTAATGATTGGCAGTAGATTTTTATGGTGCCGAGTTGCCAGCCCGATGCCCAACCTTCAGCGAAGGCACGCCCATTCACACATGTCTTTCGGAGGCCACTTGACCGCTGTTAAAATATAACCACATAAATAATACAGCTAAATCTGTGTTAACTAAATATATGAAAAATGGACTTTGGTGTACACTTTTGTCAAGTATTATTATTAATGTTAATACTTAGTAAAGCATTTTTACACAAGAGCTCATTTTTTTGTGTATTTGTAATAAATAAGTTGTCATGGATTTAGCTATGTTCTTTATATGATTATCTTTCAAAACATTTTGAAGTAAATCTTAGTCCGTACATCATACACAGCAGCAGCAGACAGAACAAGTCATAAGTTATTCTCCCTTCATGTTGTAATTCATAGTGGTCTCGCAAACTTCAAACTCAAGTTTAACATGAGCAACTTTATAAGAGTATAAATTAATTCCCAGACGTTGCTCATCTTCTGTTACATATGCATTGTGCTCATCTTCTGTTACATATGCATTGTGCATTCTCCATCAAATATTACTAACTGCATGCTGGACTGCGAAAATATGTTTCATAAAAACATTTTAAGGATTTGGTTTCATGTGGCAAAATGGCACAGAATCAGCACTGCTGTCTCCCAGCATTTTATTCTCCACCTCATTAACTGGCTGGGATGCTTTCTGTGTGGAATATGCAGGGCTTCTCCAGGTTCATTTAAGTTTTCTCCAGATGCTCCAGTTTCTTCTCACATCCCAAAAAGTTGCCACAGTTGAACTGGCATCCTCCAAATATCTCATAGGTATATGTACAGCATACTAACAAGTGTGCACTTGTCTCAGGCAATAGACTGGCATCCTATCCAGGATTAATTACTTTACTTTTCACTCACTAAAGGTCAGGATGGACTCCAGCTACTCATTGGCTCTGAACTGTATGAAGCAGGTATCAGAGAATGAATGACTGAGGTGGTCTGATTGGTGATTAGTTTTCATGTAAGCATACAATAAATTTTCTGCCTCATGACTCTCTGTTTAATGTCTTCTTTTCTTCATTTTTTTTACTCATATTCTGTAAATTAAGCAACAGTCACGAAGATGTGAGAAACTTCAATAAACTGTCAGGCATCAAATGAAGATGAAGCATAGACTTGTCATTATGTCTTGTGCCTGACCACACACTTAGGATCCATAGCACATAATCGTATCACATGTACCTTTCAACTTCTTAGCTCAGGAATGAGGGCAAAGCAAAAAATCAAAAGGACTATATATGTGTGTGTGTGTGTGGGGGGGGGGGGGGGGCGTGGACAAAGACCCAAAAATAGTGATAGACTTTAAAAGTTGTTCTTATAAACTTAGAAAGTTAAGAAAAATAACATAGCTTACATTTTCTGAAGGCTGTGAAGTATGTAAACTCAAACATCTTGTCATTATTTACGGCTGGTAGTCCTCAATGATTTACCAGAAAACCACAAATGTTATGAAGAACAGATCAAAAATATAAGGCAAAAACCTGGACATTCTTCAAAATTCTGGACATTTGAGAGGTATGACTTTCATGAGTTACCTGTAACACAAATTAAATATGGCACTACCTCTTTATAGGAAAACTGCAAGTCTGAGCATGGAAGATCTCATAGGCAGTTTAATAATTAAATGTGAAAAATCAGTAAGAAATGTAGAGATCAACCATAATGACGAATGAAAATGAAGGCTTAATTGAGGAGATTCTCTTGATCTTAAAGGCCAAGAAGTAAGGCACCCAAAATAATTGGCTCAATCTATTTTTTTTTTTTCATTTTTCTAACACTGAAGCATATTTTTTACTGATTGTTGTACTTTCTCTTCTGAATATATATCCAGCAAGCCTGTCTCTCAGCTCATCTTTACACTAACTCTGAAACTAAAATACTTCATAACAATATATTTTGTCTGCATCTCTCCTTAGGTGTTCAGAAAAGAAAAAAAGAAAACAGTTTAATGGTCTACGGTATACAGGCTGGCATTATCATAACATAGCTCACATATGCCCAGTACATTTTTTCAGTAGAAAATTGCCTAGGCATTGTAAGGAGCAAACAATGCAAACTATGGACTATAGTAATACCTGTAAACCCATTTTCCCAGTGAATTATTTGAAGAGAAATAAATCCAGATGATCTCTAGCCAAAGAATGTAAAAAAAAACACTCTGTACTGAAAACAAAACACTTTTTTTAAATAACAAATACAATTGTATTAAAAATGCTTTTAGAAAAAATCTCTAGGCAATACTATGATGTAGAGATAGATAGATTGTGTGTGTGTGTGTGTGTGTGTGTGTGTGTGTGTGTGTGTGTGTGTGTGTGTGTGTGTGTGTGTGTGTATATATATATATATATATATATATATATATATATCTACATATACACACACACACACATATATATATATATATATATATATATATATATATATATATATATATATCACATCCCCATTCCACAAACCACACACACAACACAAGCAGGTCTACCCCCTACCCCTAACCCTAAACTCACTTAACCTAACCTATCCTAACCCTAACTCCTAACTCACTTTAACCCACCCCTTAACCTAACCCTAACCCTAACTCACTTAACCCACCCCTATCGCCTCCCCCTAACTCACTTAAACAACCCCCTATCGCCTCCCTAACCCTAACTCCCTCGCACCCGTCCGTACCCGACTCCACTCACACACAGCTTTTCCCCATGTCGGCATCCCGGCGTCTTGGTGTTGTCGTGTTGTCGTCCGGGTCTTCTTGTCGATGTTCTGCCAGCCGATTCCGTCGGTCTTCTCTTTCTTCTTTTCTTTCTTCTGGAGCAATTTCCGTTCGCTGGTCTCTGCGCTGTCGACGAAGTCAGGTAGAACCATATATATATATATATATATATATATAAAATACACATAAGTTCAAGTTATAAATCCACTCTTATTACCGGTTCATGGAGCATAAGAAACACAAGTTTCACCTTCTGGCTTTATCACTGTTATCACAAACAGCACAATGCCTGCACGGAAAATGTCAACCACAAAAAATAAAGTTGATAGCTAAACATGCACGCACTGAGACAAAACCTCACAGCATTTAAAAGAAAATGTGTTTTTGTAGCTCCCCTGCACCCCCATGTGGGGAAATGTACCTCCACATCCCTGTTGTTTATATATATATATATATATATATATATATATATATATATATATATATATATATATATATATTTATATATATAAAGAGAGAGAGAGAGAGATGGATATAAATATATATATGTGTGTGGTTTCATTTCAACCCATCAAAAAAAAAAATCCAATACAACTGATCGAAAATAACCTTATTAAATTGCACAGGCGTTTCAGTGCCAGATCACAGTACAGCTGATATTGGGGAATTTGCTGCTTTCCTACTGCAATGCAATCTTGGAGTTGGTATATATAATGAGACAGGATGTTGGAAGGGTGCAGAGGAGTTTGTCCCCTTGCAAAAAATAGAATGTGTTCCAGAATTTTTGTGGCTCAAACTGTTTTAGTGGTATGACAGGTAGTAGAAGTTTTGATACTTTAAATATCTGTCATACACTTATATGTGTGTGTGTGTGTGTGTGTGTGTGTGTGTGTGTGTGTGTGTGTGTGTGTGTGTGTGTGTGCATGTGTGGGTATGTATATGTATCACCATGGATTGGGGTGACTTAACCTCATTAACTAGAGAACAAGATCTTTGACATACTGCAGAAAATAACAATACTGGGTGGTGCACGTATGTCCCACTTTCAAACCAGACCACAAATAAAATGCTATGTTAGTTACAAGCTTTCAAAGTAAAGGCCCTGGTCAAAGTTCAGAAACAAGGTACTGAAAAAGTGCAATGCTCTGCTAAAACTCGACCTGAACCCTCTGGATTCTGGTTCAAGATGCTGCAGAAAATAGTTTGCTGAACTAAATAGCTTGCTGAATTGACTAAATGGTGTATAAAGAGCAAGAAGAGAATTCTTCATATTAAGTTCGTTTGTCACATGTATGAGCTAAATGGAAAAGAGTCATTTACCTTTTGGCCATTGCAATATCTCACACTGTCACTGACACATGGAACAATGACATTTTCAAATGCTGAATAAAGGGGAGCATTGACCCACCTAATGTAGGTCATAGCATGACCCGTGAAGACAGAATGTTCACAATACAAAGCAACACCGCAGTTTCTTCAAACTCTTTCTGGATAATCAAACTAGAATTTTCTGAGTTGCTGCTCTAAGGATATCTGTATAAACAGCTCAGTCCATGTATGATGGATACAAATCACAACTTCTCTAAGAGAAGATAAGAACTGAACTCATTATATGGCTGAAGGGCAAGAAAGTTCCACTCTGTACTGGTTAATATACAAAGTGAACATTTGTGCTGTATCTGTATATACAAACTAGCAATAGTCGTCTCAGTAGGTAGCATAAATAGCAAAATTAAAAATAAGAATAAAATAAAGAGCAAATGAGAACATACTTGACTGATTTTCCCATAGTGACTTTATCCTATTCATAGTCTTTGTAGAGACGGAACATATATCAGCTCTCAGCTCACAAAATATACCACCAGTTCTGGACAGGATATTAGTTCAGAGGACACACAGATATACACACATGCATGTAGACAGACATACACACAGATACACTGAATAATGCACACACATACTTGTAGGCAGCTTAGAGGATCGGCAATTCATTTTTGTACATGTTTGGGATTTGGAAGCTAGTGACTCCAACAAAAGCCCATATGGAGACAGGGACAATATGCAAATTCTGCACAGAAGGAATCGCCATTACCATGTACTGTAAGGCACCACTGTAACATCTTAAATGAGTTACTACCTTTACAGATCTTGATTTAAAAAGACTGCTTGATTTAAAAATGATAGGGTGTGAAGTTTGCTTACCTCAATACTAAACTTATGTACCTTGAAACAACAAGTCAAAATATGTGTGTGCTTTTGACAGAGAGATTAAATGTACAGGAAAGTCAGCCATTAAATGCTGCTACTAGTTTTGCATGGAAAATGTGAAAATGTGAGCCTGTTTTACATATGTCTCTAAAAATACAACACATTCTAAAGGTTAATGTTTTAAGCATTGTTAGTAAGAGGAAAAATATTTTTCACTTCTGTTTTATTTATGGTTCTAAAAATAATGCAGTCTACTGGACGGTGTTTTAAGTACTAAGTGAAACAAGAAAAAAAAGGCAATTTTATTTAATACATATGCAGGTTGGTGACTTCTGATCTACTTTTGACTTCCTTAAATCCATTATGGTACTTGTTATGGACATGGCTGCTTGTGTGTTTATTACTTAGAGAGATTTTTTTTTTAATTTTGGGCTATATACTTCACTTTCCCAAAACACTCACAAAGGCAAGATTCAAGAAAACATCTCTGCACAGCTAATGTTATTCAATATGTATGTGCCTAGACACTGCTAATGCCCATTTGCCTCTCTCTTAACTGAGATTTACAGTGTTCCCCTGGAAAGCTTATAAGTGGTATGCTGGAAGAAACATCTAGAAATCCCCTATTAACAACATTTGTGTTGCACATTACTGGTGTATCACAAAGTGATGCTGTCAGCATTACTGCCCTCCAGGTTAGTGACTTTTCTGTAAACATGGGGAAATATGTATTTATACCTTTCAGAAACAGGAACACTATGCAGTGTTGCATGGCAGATGATTGTGAAGCAAGATTTAAATGCTGACACACTACAAGTACCTAGAATATCAACTGCTCACAATATCACACATGGAAAAGAGAAACTGACATGTGACATACTGCAAATTATTATCAGCACACACTGTAGACGTGCTGAAGTTTGCACATGGAGGAATGGCCCCAGGAATGCACAATAAAGTTGTCTGCATCTCTAGGCCACAATTATTGTCTTCACGTTTTTGAACTGTGCACCGAACTGCAGTGGGCAATATTAAAATACCAAGATGAAAAATGAAAGCCTTCAGTGGATACTACGTATTAACAGTGTGTGAAAATTAAAAATGTGAACACCTGCAACAACTAGGTACAGCTTGCATGGAGTGCTCAATGCGGCATATCGAACTGTAGGCACATAAGAAAGAGCTCATATCACATTATGGGTGATAACACTTATTTTTAAGGTAGCTACTGCAGTCTGCAGTGCTTGAATTTGACTTTCCCCAGCAGTGACCCTACACCACTTGGGATGGGGAAGCCACTTCTCCATGAAAGTGCACCTCTAAACTCCAATGGACAGTCATGTTGCAGGTTCCAGGCAGCAATTCAATAGATACTGGCTAACATAACAGCATCTTCAGTGTACAGTGCTAAAAGTACCACCATAGTTTAGGTACCTGGAAATCCAGTACAATTAAATGCCACTACGATCCAAAATGTAGGGGGAGGGGAATGTTACAGTGGCTGAGGCAGTGACTTGTGATATCAAGATGGCCAATCATGTACCAGTTTTCAGCGGCACTGCAACAGCTATACTGCTTCCTTTGTGGCATGACCCTGGCTCTCCTTATAAGCTGCTGGGATTTCTCTAGGCTCAAGGAAGCTGCTAGACAGTAATTCCTGACATGTAGATTGAGCACTGCATCGCTGGTGTACATCTCTTCCAAGTGTTGTGACTATACTTACATGTAGATAATCACTGAAAAATGTAAACTGCTCCCCTTCTCCTGCGCATTTGGAAAAAAAAAATTACTTATTTTTATGTTATGTTTTTTTTGACTGGGTTAGTCCCCCTTGGCCAGTTTCCTCTTTTCAAGGGAGATCCAAGGTGGTATTCATAGTGATTAGGGGAAATCTGACCAACACACTACAGAACTTTCTCTACACTTTTTTAAATATGTGTCATGGAATCTTTTACATCCATCTGAGCTACCATCAACTCAGGCAGATGAGACCTTAGTTTAACATCTCATCCAAAGGATGGCACACTCAGGAGTGCAGGAAATCCCATACACTACACTGCAATGTCAGTACTGGAAAGGTATTTAAGTACTTGGTGTGTGACTAGAACTCACAGTCTTTTGCACTTCTAACACCAAAGGCAAGTATGCTACTTGTTCATCCACTAACACTGCTGACATTGACTTCCACCTCCTTATTCACAAAGCATGTATGCTGCCCTGGTCCATACTCCTTCCATGACTTCCCTTTCCATCTGGAAATCAAGTAGTGCTGGATAGACAGCCTCAATTTTACTGTCCATAACACTGAGTACCAAGGGCATCTTCACATTCTCTGTCTGTCTACTTGTTAAATCCTTGTATGGAGCACAGTCACCTCACAGCTGCACCTTTGTTGGGGAAAGTGGCACCAGGATTAGGGTCTCACACTGGCTGAAATCAGGCACGTTGCTCTGGGTGGTCAGTTACAGTAATGCTATTCCATCCTCTGCAGTCTGAAGCACACTATGTTAAAGGGGCTCCCCCTGTTATGGGCAGTACAGAATCAAACCCTTATCTGGCACTAGTCCCAGAAAAGAGCTCCTCCAGCTTGCCCTTTGTTTACAGACAGCACAACAGGCTTAGCATTGCATTCTCAGATACATTTCTATTATCTTATGGGGACCTCATCCAAGCACGTAATGTCCCACTCGTTCACCTCGAATGGTGTCAGTAGCTCCTTGGATCAGGAGGTATGATCACAGTAAGTAATCCATAGCCGGTCCCCTACAGGCACTGAGGATATGATAATACTTGCACTTGTGTCAGATTGCCATTGTAGCACCAACAATTCCTAAGGCCACACATGCAATCATCACTATAACGGTACGTATCCTTGTATCACTAGAAATATTTTTGTCTTTCTGCAAAGCTGTCACTGCATATTCATTATCAGTCCTTTCTACAAGCACATCCACGGATATGGCAGGGTCATCTTTTCTGCCTGAAGCATATGACATGGCTGCTTCTCCTTATGGTTTCAGTACTTATCCCACTGTAGTACCCTTCAGCCTTATATCCTGTCCAAGAAACTTTCATCTGCCAGCTGCATCTTAATGGGACCAGTTACGAAAGGATAACTTAATGACCTGGTATGCATTGTTCCATGTATAAATTCAAATGTGCCATTTTTTGCTGATTATGTTTTGTCAGCCTGTGGTTGTAAAGGGGGGAGCACTGTGGCTTCTTGTACGACACCTGCTATTGTACTTCTCTGCTACAATTGTTCCCATGCGTCTTGCATCCCCTGCTTTGCTGTGTACACCTCCTTCCTCATTAGTTGCAATAATCCTACAATATTTTCTTGAGTTGATATTATTCACTTGTGACATTGTGGTGATAACTTGTGTTTTTATAACCAGAAGTGATGCATTTCATTATAAACTTATCAAAAACTATTTGTAATTCAAATGCTTAGATATTCCACAGATTGCACACATACTCACAAAAAAAACAATATATATATATATATATATATATATATATATATATATATATATATATATATATATATATACACACATTATACATATAAATATAACTGCACCGGGGCAAGTAGCATACTGGTACAATGTTTGGGCTGCCAGGAAGTCAAGGACTCTGTTTCAGCAGTACCACCCATCTGATGACTCATGGGTGGTGGAAGGAAAGTGAAGTTCATACTGTGAAGGCTGCCAACCTAGCCAGACAGGATTTTACACACTTCTGTCATTTGTAATCTTTCCTCATATATGAGATGTTAGTGGTGAGGATTGAGGCTCCTTAATTGCTGGGCCAGGGCAAGGGCATCGCACATACACACAGACAGACAGACAAAAGGCAATCAGTCCCATTCAAATACCTTTGTCATATTGATCTTTGATTTGTGATAGTGAAATGTGAAACAAAATTGGAAAACAGAATTAGCCATATGTATAACTGCACTATATATGCTTCCATAGTGCTCTATCTTGCCTTGCTCTGCAAAAACTAAGACTTTGTTGACTCACTAATTAAAGCTCAGAGGGCTGACACTATGATCCACTACTGAACTTCATTTTATTGTTCTAAGCTTCACGCTCCCCCCCCCCCGAATATCTACTTGTAAATTTTCTGACACTGACCAAGTCACATACCCAGAGAGTGCTCCTGAATTAACCTGAGAAAACAGATACTTGTGCTTATAAAGAACAAAACAAATAAAGAAGGAAAGGAAAGATAAACGGTAGGAAAATGACAGGAAGAAACTTGCAGAAAGGTCAAAGTTCAGGAAGGGTCATGGTGCTTACTATGACTGTTGTTGGTATGCAGAAAACATAAAGAGAAAGTGAAAAAAACGAGTCTATCTTTCTTCCCCGTCATCTGCTGTTTACTGTCATTACTGAGGTCAACCTCCAGCATGGTTGTACCACAACACAAAGCATGCAGACACATGTTTGTACCCACACTGTTTCAGGTCCTTGAAGATAGGAAACCACGAGATAATTTGCCTTGGCCATTGCAATGCATTTCCTCTTTAACCATGTGAGGTATGACAAGCAGCAAGTATCTATTTAAAGAAATAATGTTTCCTTGGCTACAGAACAATGCATCAACAAAAGTTCAGTAAAGTTATAATGGGTGTTGCCAGCTCTGCATTGCTACTGTTTCAAATGAAACTGTGTTATATCACAGCCACGAAGAATCAGGTTGTAGTCCTGACTGCCCATGTAAGACGATGTTTTGATTTACTAAGTCATCCTAAGCAGTAAATGGGACAGTTGAGGAAAAAGAGCTCTGATATGTCAACTTTTAGCTGTACAACCATTCTGTTTAATTTACTATATTACTTAGTATTAAATCTGAGATAGACAGCATCTACTGGACTGTACCCCCCTCCAGACAAAAATACCAATATTTGCAACTTCCAAACCAGTCCAGGCCATTATGCCAGCCGTGAACTAGGGTATAATTTTTTTTTTCTACAATATATGGTGCCATTTTACTTGGGTAGTCAGCAAAGTACACAGAAAATATCTGAAGTATGGCTGACAGGTTAAGCAGACCTCAGCCTTTCATGTAGTCACTAACTGAGCCACATTTGTAAACATCACTCATCTGCAGCAATCAAAACATCACTCATAGTACTATTTACGTAACAGGATATGACAGTCCCTGTGTGCAAGTTGGTTCTACTAGGTTTCCTTGCAACATCAGAATTTGGATAACAAAAGCTCAGCAAAGCATCCTCATATTTCATAAACATGAGTACAGAGTAACTCCGATCACATTAACCTCACCAAGTGATACAGCAAATGTGAATACATTAACTTGATTGATTGACAATCTGAGATAATGTGACACACAAAAATAAGCACTTTATACGAGGATGGTTTTGCTTCTTGCATTCCCTTATTTTAGTTGTCTGTCTACAAGATTACAGCATCTTTTAGATCAGTCTGTTTCAGGCAGTGTAAAGTCACTCTTACTCTCTGTCTGGAAGGTTGTGAGAGACCACCTACTATATAAATATATAAATGAACCCTAAACCCTTCCCCCATATGACAAAGGAAAAATGACAAGTATGAACCCTAAGCTAATACCCCTACATGACAGAAGGAAAGGGACATAAATAACTACAGCGGTTATGCTGATGCAACTGTTATATGAGTTAGGAAACATTTGAACAACTGCTTTTAAGCCATACAAGTCACTTCACATCAAAATGGTTTCTTACCTCCGTATCTTTTGGGGCCATGGTTCTAAAGTTGCAATGAGCTTTTTACAAGAGTTACTATTCTGTGTGTAAATTAATAAAGGGCTCCTTGTGTGCTGTGCAAAAGTAAAACCATATCTAAGTGCAAGTCAACAAATCATATGAGAATTTAACCTCCCAGAATGTCTCGTAATCCCACTCTTAACTATACTGCTTAAAAGATGTATGTAACATCATTCACATCCATTCCTGTCCACAGATAAATATGGGACTGAAAAAAACAATTAATATGTGATAAAGAAACCTTAAGTGCTGATCTGGACCTGCTAGTGTTTTGCATCAAGGAAATGCATTTTATTTAAATGGAGTATGATCTGATCACAAAAACTATAATCCTAGTAAATGTTTTATCCTTTGCTGCATCCATCTGGTTAAAAAAAAAAAAGAGTTACCTGTAGTATAGAAGCTATACACAATCTTAGTCGGGGGGTCTCTCACAGCCTTGTGTGCCTTGTATCCTAACTGCCATCTACATGATGTGTACTTCTTCTAATATGGCGGCCATCTTAATCCTGAATGACACAATTAATCTGTCAATATTATGATGAAAAAAATGGAAGCATATTTTAAAGAATAAAGACTACCTTAACTAAACATCTCAAAGATCACAACACAGTGGCGTATGTTACATTTTGTTAAATGGGTTACTGTAATTTGACCATGGTATTTTGGCATTTGGATTTTCAGAATTCTACACTGTGTCTTTCCATATTGATATTATACTAGGCAAGTACCTAAGGGACAGGCATAAGTAGGTGCTGTGAAGGGATGTTACTTGGTCAAGTAAGTGTTAATTTTCACCCATACATTCCTTGCAAATGGAAACTACCCATGCAGTCTCTGCTTTCCACTACAAAGTTTGGGGCAAGACTTGAACCCCAGTACACTCCTATTTTCCAATTACTCAGGGACAGGCTAGTTGGCTTTTCTCTCCTCACTCATCCCATTCCCCACTTAGCCCACAAATGCTTGGGCTGTTAACTGAACCTGGGTCTTTGTTAGCAAATAGAAATGTCCTACCAATGTGCCAGTGAACCAGTTCAGACTCTGACATTAGAGGTGATATAAGTTTGTTTTTAATACAGTCACATCATACAAAACTAACTAAATAAATACAAATATGTAACAATAACCTGGAAGCAGTTACCCTGTATATTCATTGGCCACATTCCTAATGTCAGATTTAGAATTTCTACCACCTTACTTTGTAGCGATCCATCTTTCCTTCAGCCAAAGTTATGCCATGTTTGGGATCATCTCTCCGCACCATCTTCACATGCCCACTCTTTAGTCCATTACATATTCTTACCCATTTCCCACTTCATCAGCTACATAACCTGTATGATGTTAATTTGTTTTAAACTGATTCAGCTACCCATGTTATGCTAGCACAGCAGCTGTGCAGAACAGTTTCTGACTGTCATGCAGGTTTTCATGTCAGGTAAAATGATGAAATACAGTCTGCTTTTAGGCTTGCTGGACAGGGGGGTTAAGAAAAATCTATAGTGTAGCTGAATACTATCCTACAAAACAAATTCGCTCAGTTTGGAATATAGCAGTATCTATCCCAGTGGTACCACTTCCTCATATAATCTTGCAGGGAGCAGTACACAACCAGCAGCAGGTATCTCACCTTATATCACTACTGCTACAAACAGTATGCTACTAAAGTAATGACATTTAAGCTAAATGCACATATTTCCTGCTTAATTTCTCCTCTCAACTTCCAACTTCCAAGAAAAGAAAGAGAACACATGCATTATATTTTCTACCAACAAATGCTCTTCATTCACACCCTCAGCGTAAATCAGTAACTCAGCATTTTCTATATTCTACACCTGATATTTAAAGTGATGATGTAGTGAAATATATTCTACTATAAATTTAACTTCAAACATATTTAAAATACAAGGTACTGGTGTAACAAAATTATGAGCAAGTATAGTCAGATAAATATCACAAACCTGTTTGGGGTGGGATTAAAAAAAATAATCAAATGCTACTGAAGCTAAACCTTTTATCCACCCCTTTGAAACCATAAAATGCCTACATTTATTTTTTTACAAAATAAAAAAGACAAGGTCATATTCCCAGGGTCACTGCACTGCCATTAAAAAAACAACAGGTGTAAGCAGCATCACTCAGACTCAAGACTGTCTTAATTTTCTAGAAGATGTACAACATCTGAGGCTTTTAATGTTAATGTTGTCTCTATCCTTTGACTAGCTCTGACCAGTGTAGTGTACAGAATTCAGTTCACAGCTTTCAAAGAAGTTCAGATTCTTTTATCTTTTTACCATGACTATTATTCTCAACTTATGTGAAAAACATGGCACCTTGCATAAGCAATGTACCCTCAAAAGAGGGTTATACAGACATAAGATAACCCTTCAGCTTTATAGATATATATAATATCGATTCACATTTTTGTTTCTGTTTTAACTACATTAGGAAATATTTCCTGACTTCTATCTAACATTTGTAGAACCTGCACAGTCTCCACATGCTTGTGTGTTTTTTTTAAATAGTCTCAATTTTACCTATGTCTGAACAACATGCTAGCTGACTTAGTTGCTCTAAACTGCCTATACATAATAACAGCATTTAATGTGGTCACATTGCTCTGGACCAAAAAGGGTCTAAAATGGGCCAGTTCATTTATCCGGTTGGAAATCAGAGGTTATGGTAAGAAAGTATAGTCATACAGTCATATTCCAAAAGGAATATGTATAATTCCTGCTAGTACCTCCTGAATGCAGTGCAGCTCCAGGGAGAATCAATTAATCATTGTGTTCTTGTGTCATCTTTAGACATTTCTGTTACTAGATTTTTGCCAGATTACCAACAAAGGACTGTTTGTTATGTAGGAAAACAGGTAGCACATTACCAGTTACTTTTATTCAATCAATGATGTTGTTCTTATCAGTAGTCTCTTGCGATATATAGTTATAATAGGTCTGTCATAAGTCTTTCTGTTTTTCTTTAGTGAAAACAGTTTCATGTCATTCTACAGTCTGTGACCTTTTTAAGCATAGCCATGCATCCCAAGTCTCTGACAAGCTCTGATACCCTTGATAAGTGTAAGCATGGGCCTGGGAGATGTACCATTTACAGGTTACCCGGGTCCATTAGAGACACAGGTGCTAAACCAGTGATGAAATTCCAGTTTCCCATCCAATTATCCAAGTTGCACTTGAATTGAGTTAGGGAGGAACTCTGCTTCACATGAATGTGGAGCCTGTTCCATAGATGGGGTAGTCTTTGGGATACATATCTCTCTCTCCAGCAGGTCCTATTTATATCACTGGCAAGGTTTAAGTCTTTAGAATGGATAGTTCTGGTGCTGTTTGTTTTGTGGATATGCAGGAGGTCCATCACAGTGGGGTCTGACAATGCCCTGTATGCCAGGCATAGATCTCCCATCAAAAGCCTGTAGGAGACATGATACAGGGACGGAGCTTTGAAGCAGCCTGCATAGGACATTTTACTTACACCCTGTATTCTTTTAGTTAGGAACCTCTGTGGACTTTCCAATTGTTGGATATGCCTGGTTAGTACATACCAAAGGGGCATTGTACTCAATGATAGGTCTGACGAATGCCTAATACAGTGGAATGTACAGTTGTGTACACTTACCATAAATGTAGATGTTTGTGTGTATTCACTCTTGCAGTCATCACACTTGGGTTATCTGCCTACAGGTAGCCCTCAGTCAGCCCGAATACCAGAGTCTTGGGATTTCTGCATCAGATGCTGTCACATCTTCAATGACGTCAGGTCGTCAGGGGTATAAAGCATGCAGCCAGTGCCATTACATAAGTTTTTCTTGCCCCAGATGTCAGGAGCCCCCAAAATAGGAAGCTATTACATGGCGTGGAACACCTCCAGTAAAAAGTAAACACCCCTGCCATAAAAGATGGCCATAAAGAGGATAGGTAGAAAGGATAGAGAAAGCCAGGGGGCTGGAGGGAAGGAAAAGTACAGTTGTGTACACTTACCATAAATGTAGATGTTCGAGTGTATTCACTGTTGCAGTCATTACATTTGGGTAACCCTGCTGGCAGGTTGCCCTCAGTTGGCCTGAATTCAAAAGTCTTGGGTCCTGCATCAGCTGCTGTCACCCCTTCCCCGATGTCAGGTCGTCAGGGGTATAAAAGAAGCAGCAGACACCATTTTCTTTAGTTTTTCTTGCCCCAGATGTCAGGTGCCCCCTAAAAGGGTAGCCAAAATTTATATCTATATATAAAATTGCATGCACCAATATAAACTTTACCTTCATCTACAAGCAAATACACCACATAGGTTGTATAAATCAGAGAAGGAAAGATAAGTTCCATCAGAAGAAAAGGAGGATGGCGGGTGGGTAACCTGGACTGCAACAGTGAATACACACTAACATCTACATTTATGGTAAGTGTATACAACTGTACTATGTTCTTCGTGTTTCACTGTTGCAATCATTACATTTGGGTAGAGTCCCAAAGCTATGGATGGGAGGCTGGAGCTAAACAGCATTAGGCGCGGCTATGAGGCCCTGCAGAACTGCAGTGGCAAAGCCTGCCCTGGATTTAGAGTAGAGAGGCAGATGATAGTGCTTTGTAAAGGTGTGCACTGAACTCCAAGTAGCAGCCTCTAAAATGTCCTTGGTTGGTACTCCCCTGAGAAAGGCTGCTGAAGTGGCTGCAGCTCTGGTGGAATGTGGCCTAATGCCCTTAGGCACTGGCTTTTCATGGTATAAGTAGCAGAAACAAATGCAGAGGCCTATCCACTTTGAAATAGTCTGCTTTGAGATAGCCTTTCCTTGTGATCCTGCAGCATATGCCACCAATAATTGCTCTGTCTTTCTGAAAACTTTGGTTTTGTCCAAGTAGAATCTAAGTTGTCTGTGCACGTCCAAAAAATGCAGAATTATTTCCCCCTTGTTCTGTGGAATTGGATAAAAAGTTGGCAGATGAATGGTTTGGTTAAGAGCCATACTGGACACCACCTTAGGCATAAATGTTGGGTTTGTCCTCAGGGAGACTTTGTCCGGGTAAAAAATGACAAAAGGTTCCACAGCCATGAGTGCCTGTAGCTCTGAAACTCATCTTGCAGAAGTTATTGCTAGGAGCAGAGCTGTTTTCCAAGATAAACACTTTATATCAGCAGTAGCAGCTGGCTCAAATGGAGGCAGGGTGAGTTTTTCCAAGACATAGTTGAGGTCCCATGCAGGCACTGGTGATCTCCTTGGAGGCCTTACATTTTTGGCTCCTCTGAGGTACTGTTGTAATAATGGATGAGAAAAGATTGGTGGCTCTGCATTGTAATGAGCTGAAATGGCAGAGGCATGAATTTTAATAGATGAGAAAGAAAGGCCTTTGTCCAGCATCTCAGTTAAGTATTGTAAAATCTGAGGAATATTTGGCACAGCTGTATCTGTTCCTTGTGCCTGGTTCCAAGCACAGAATCTCTTCCATTTTCCAGCATAAGATTTTCTAGTACTAGGCCTTCTGGCTTCCAAAATGACATCCATCACAGCTTTGCTGAGAGGTGTGTTTTGTATGACTACATTATCCGCCCTGCTGCCAGGTTTAAAGTCCTGAGTTGGCTGTGCAGGATCTGATTGTTTTGCTGGGACAGTAGATGAAGTACTTGAGGTAAGGTCCAAGCTGGGCATTGAGACAAGCTCCTTAAGATTGGGTACCAGTGCTGGCGGGGCCAGTCTGGGGCAATCAGTATCATCTTTGGCTTCTCCTGTCTGACCTTTAGGAGTACCTTGGGGAGGAGAGGCAGAGGGGGAAAGGCATATACTGATAGGTTTTTCCAGCTGAAGGATAGGGCGCCCACTTTCCATGCTTGTCTGTGAGAAATCCTTGTGCAGAATCTTTTTAGTTGGAAGTTGTGAGGGGAGGCAAATAGATCTATGTCCAGGCATCCCCATTTCCTTGTTATCATGCTGAAGACTTGTGGATCCAGCTGCCACTCGTGGGGATCCATGACGTTTCTGCTTGGTTCGTCTGTCAGAGTATTTTTCCTTCCTGGCAGGAATTGTGCCTGCAGATGTACTTGGAAAGTCAATGCTGTGTCCCACAAAGTCATGGCTAGTCTGCAAAGGGGGTAAGAAAGTGTGCCCCCCTGCTTGTTTGTATACCACATAACCGTGGTGTTGTCTGTCTTTATCAGTAGTTGTCCTGGATGAAGTAGGTCCTTGAAGGCGGTCAGGACATTTTGAACAGCTAGCATCTCTTTTTGATTGATATGTAGATGCATTTGGTTTGAGGTCCATGTGCCCTGAATGCATCTTCCTGCCATGTGGGCCCCCCAGACATAGTCTGATGCATCCGTTGTTAGTGTCTGCCTGGCTGGGGATAATGTGAATGGCTGTCCCTTGTTTTGGTGACAAGCCATTGCCCACCATCGGAACTCCTGTTGCAGGCAGGGAATGAGAGTAACTATAGTTTCCAGGCTGTGGCAATGTTGACTCCAAACACTTTTTAGGTACCATTGAAGTTTCCTCATATGCAATCTTGCATATGGAATTAGTAGGATGCAGGATGCCATGAAGCCCAAAGCCTGCAGAATTTTTCTTGCAGATAACTGGGCCTTTGTTGCTAACATTTTGTAATAGGTAGTCAGTTGCCTTTGTTTGTCTGGCGTGAGATAAGCCATCTGGGCAGTTGTATTTAAGCTTGCACCCAGGAATATTATCTCTTGAGAGGGTATAGTTTTGATTTCTGTTCGTTGACTGTGTACCCTAGGAATGTTAAAAGTCTTTCACAAATGCCAGATGCTGTAGTAGAATGTCCTTGTTCTCTGCTTGAATGAGGCAGTCGTCCAAGTAAGGATATATCTGTATTTCTCTTTGTCTGCAGAAAGTAATTACTGGTGCCAGGCACTTTGTGAAGACCCTGGGTGCAGTAGATAAGCCAAAGGGCAGTGCAGAGAATTGGTAATGCTTTGAACCAGCCTTGAATCTGAGGTATCTTCTGCATGATTGTCTGATAGGGACATGCAGGTATGCCTCTTTTAGGTCTAAAGTGACAAGCCAAGCCTTTCTGCCCAGTATGGGCAGAAGCTGTTGCAAGGTCAACATCCTGAATTTTGGAATATCCAGGAAAGTGTTTAGAATAGAGAGGTCCAGTATTGGTCTCCATGCTTTGTCCTTTCTGGGTACCAAGAATAGTCTTGAGTAAAATCCTTGTCCCTGCTCTTGCTGTGGCACTTGTTGAATAGCCCCCATGTCCATGAGGGATGAGACTTGTTTTTGAGCCTCTGTCCATTGATTTTTTGGCAGGTCTGTCCAACTGTTTGCCCTTGGCAGGGTATGGAAGTGAAACTTGTAGCCTTGTGACACTATGTCTAGAACCCATTTGTCCTGGGTTATAATGTGCCAATTTTGAGAAAAAAAGTGCTAGTTTTCCCCCTAAAGGTGCTGCCAGTAAATAAGTGCTTGGCGCAGGCAGGGGGACGTCATTGGGACTATTTTCTGTAAGGTTGTGATTTGTCTTCTCCACTTTTGGAGGTAGAAGCACCCCATTGTTTAGACCTGTATGAACCTTGCGGCTGGGATCTGCCTCTAGGGCATCTAGGTCTGCCCCTTTAAGGTCTGTCTGACACAGGAAAGGACCAATTCTTCGTTGGCTAGTGTCTGCTAAACCTAGGTGGCTGTACTTGTAAAAAATCTTTGACCGTTTGTATAGATTTAGCTTTGTCCTCCATTTTCTTTAACACCTCTTCTGCCTTAAAACCAAACAAGGTATCATGCTGTAATGGTGCATCTAATAATTTAGCTTTGACATGATCAGGCAGATTTTGTTCCTTTAACCAAGCATGCCTCCTAATTACAGAACCCGTAACTGCGGCCCTGCAGAAGGCCTCCAGAGAATCAAAACCACATTGCAAAGTATGCTTTCCAACTTGTTCAGCTGCATGCAATAACTCCTGCATTTCTTTGTTATCTGCATAGTCAGAATTTACCAACATTTTCTGTTTAAGCAGTGTCATGACATATTGCTGATACTTGAGCATATGAAACTGGCAGTTTAAGGCCCTTATAGCCAAGGTAGCAGATGTGTAAATCTTTTTTCCCCATCTATCCAGTGCCCTAGAATCTCTGTCAGAGAGGATAGGGTTTTTTGCAGTGGAAGCCTTAACCCCTTTGGGACCCTGAGAAATAGTTTCTGGGTCTGCAGCAGGGTTTTTGAAAAGGAATTTTTGAGAGTCAGGAACCCTGTAGTATCTGTCAGGCTTAACAGGTGCTGGAGGTAAGGAGTCAGGGGTCAGACTAGACTCTGAAAACACATCATCTACAATGTCTAACACAGGTGGAATATCTAGAGGCCTGTGTTGAGGAAGTAGAAGAAAGTCCCTGAGCCACTTTCTTAGATTCTGAAAAATCTTGGCCCTCTCAGTGGAAATGCTCCCTCATGGTATGCAAGGTTTCCCCAAAGGAATAGTCCTCAGGAGGAGAAGCTGAAAGGATAGACTCTTCAGCATCAGAATCCTCATAGGGGGGGAAGATAAAATTCCTGATCAGAAGAGGAATCTAAGGAAATGGAAACCTGATCTGAAGATTCATAGTCTGTCTCTTGCCTAGGCCTCTTATCAGGAGGGGGATGGGAACCCCTGATCAAGGTAATTAAGTCTTCACCCATTTTGAGCATCTGTTTTTTGGGCATGGAGGTCTGTCCATGTGGCTGGTGAACTTGTTTCTTTGCCTTTAAAGGTGCTTTAGTCTTTGCCATTGAAACTGTACTCTGTTTAATGTATAATTGTTTAGGTCTGAAAACACCCTCAGAAGCCGATGCCTGCTCAGCGGCTCCGGACCCATCTGAGGGAATAGTCTCCGAGGCTCCAATACCTTGAGTTTCCAGCGGCCTGACCGACTCCACGTGGGAGAAGGTAGTGGCCTGCGACTCTAAAGTAGCGGGCGTCAGGGGCTGCGAATGCACCTCACTGAGAACTGGCGAACTGGCGACTGACTTAGGAGAAGCTTCGTTGTCGGTTTTGGACCTCAGTTGCCTGTCTTTTTCCTTTTCTTTGCACTTCTTGTGAACTCCGGTAGTCGGATGGCTATCCCGACGGCATTGTATAATTAAATCTGCACCCAAAATAGCTTAGTGCAAAATCATACCGGCACTTAATAGTGCGTTGGTTAAATCTAGCACAAAACCGACAACTAGAAACGTCGTGGTCAGGGCCTAGGCAAGGAATACAGTAAGAGTGAAAGTCCTTATGAGGCATTTGCTTTCCACAAGAAATACAATTATTAACTTTTCTGACATAGGTCTGGAGCAAGAAAAAAGTTTCCCCAATGTGGTACTTAGCTTTTAATGAAGACTTCGGATCTGAAACTCGAACATGAAAATCTCAGGAGTCGGCCGACCGGCACTTGCGAAATGCTTCTGCATCAGGCACCGCGTGGCAAGAAAGACTAAGGAAAATGGCGTCAGCTGCTTCTTTTATACCCCTGATGACCTGACATCAGGGAAGGGGCAACAGCAGCTGACGCAGGACCCAAGACTCTGGAATTCAGGCTGACTGAGGGCAACCTGCCAACAGGATTACCCAAATGTAATGACTGCAACAGTGAAACACGAAGAACATCCAGGACTGCAACAGTGAATATACTCGAACATCTACATTTATGGTAAGTGTACACAAAGTACAGTTGTGTACACTTACCGTAAATGTAGATGTTCGAGTGTATTCACTTTTGCAGTCATTACATTTGGGTAATCTGCTGGCAGGTTGCCCTCAGTTGGCCTGAATTCCAAAGTCTTGGGTTCTGCGTCGGTTGCTGTCTCTTCTTCCATGACGTCAGGTCGTCAGGGGTATAAAACAGGCAGCCAATGCAATTTTCTTTAGTTTTTCTTGCCCCAGATGTCAGGTGCCCCCCAAATGGGGAGCAGAAATATATATAAATTATATATACATGCAACAACATAAACTTTACCTTCATCTAAAAGCAAATACACCACAAAGGCTGTAGAATATAGTGAAGGAAAGAGAGACTCCAGAATAAAAGGGGGATGGTGGGCGGGTAACCTGGACTGCAACAGTGAATACAATCGAACATCTACATTTATGGTAAGTGTACACAACTGTACTATGTTCTTCATGTTTCACTGTTGCAGTCATTACATTTGGGTAGAATCCCAAAGCTATGGATGGGAGGCTGGAGCTAAACAGCATTAGGGGCGGCTATAAGGCCCTGCAGAACTGCAGTGGCACAGCCTGCCCTGGACTTACAGAAGAGAGGCAAATGATAATGCTTTGTAAAAGTATGAACAGAACTCCAAGAAGCAGCTTCTAGAATGTCTTTGGTTGGTACCCCTCTGAGAAAAGCTGCTGATGTAGCTGCAGCCCTGGTGGAATGAGACCTAATACCCTTGGGCACCGGTTTACCATGATATAAGTAGCAGAAATGAATGCAGTGGCTTATCCACTTTGAAATAGTCTGCTTTGAAATAGCCTTTCCCTCTGATCCTTCAGCAAATGCCACCAGTAGCTGCTCAGTTTTTCTTAGAGCTTTAGTCCTGCTCAAGTAGAATCTTAGTTTTTGGTACGTCCAAGGAATGCAGAATCTACTCCCCCTTGTTCTGCGGATTTGGATAAAAAGTTGGCAGATGAACAGTTTGGTTAAGAGCCACACTAGAAACCACCTTAGGCAGAAAGGAAGGATTGGTCCTGAGGGACACCCTGTCTGGGTAAAATATAATAAAAAGGCTCCACAGTCATGAGGGCCTGTAGCTCTGAAACCCTTCTTGCTGAAATAATTTCCAGGAGCAAAGCTGTTTTCCATGATAAAAACTTTATATCTGCAGTAGCAGCTGGTTCAAATGGAGGCAGGGTGAGCTTTTCCAACACAAAATTGAGGTCCCATGCAGGAATTGGCGATCTTCTGGGAGGCCTTAAATTTTTGGCCCCTCTAAGATACTGTTTTAGCAAAGGGTGAGAAAAGATCAGTGGCTCTGTGTTGTAATGAGCCGAGATGGCAGATGCATTGATTTTTATTGATGAAAAAGATAGGCCTTTGTCAAGCATCTCAGTCAAGTATTGTAAAATCTGAGGAATATTTGGCTCTGCTGTGTCAGTTCCTTGTGCTTAGTTCCAAGCACAGAATCTCTTCCATTTATCAGCATAAGATTTTCTAGTACTAGGCCTCCTGGCTTCCAAAATGACATCCATCACAGATTTACTGAGAGGTGTTTGAATAACTACATGATCAGCCATGCTGCCAGGTTCAGTGTTTGGAGCTGATTGTTTTGCTGAGACAGTAAGAGAGATATTTGAGGCAAGTACCAAGCTGGGAATTGAGAAATATTCCTTAGGATTGGATACCAGTGTTGGTGGGGCCAGTCCGGGGCAATTAGTATCATTTTTGTTTTTTCTTGTCTGACCTTTAGTAGGACCTTGGGAAGAAGAGGCAGAGGAGGAAAGGCGTAAACTGATAGGTTTTTCCAACTGAAGGATAGGGCATCCACTTTCCATGCTTGCCTGTGATAAGTCCTTGTGCAGAATTTGTCCAGTTGATAATTCCGAGGAGATGCAAAAAGGTCTATGTCCGGGCTCCCCTATTTCTTTGTTATGATGCTGAAGACTTGTGGATCCAGTTTCCACTCGTGAGGGTCCATAAGGTTTCTGCTTAAGTCGTCTGCCAGAGTATTTTGCTTTCCTGGCAGGAACTGAGCTTGAAGATGTACTTGGTAAATCAAGGCTGTGTTCCACAATGCCATGGCTAGTCTGCAAAGGGGATATGAGTGTGTGCCCCCCTGCTTGTTTATGTACCACATAACCATGGTGTTGTCAGTCTTTATCAGTAGTTGTCCTGGATGAAGTAAGTCCTGGAAGGCTGTCAGGGCATTTTGAACTGCTAACATCTCTTTTTGGTTGATATGCAGATGCATTTGTTTTGGGGTCCATATGCCTTGAATGCATCTTCCCACCAGGTGGGCCCCCCATGCATAGTCCAATGCATCTGTAGTTAAGGTTTGGCTGGCAGGGGGTAGAATGAAGGACTGTCCCATGTTTTGATGACATGCCTATGCCCACCAAGGAAACTCCTGTTGCAGGCAAGGAATGAGAGGAATCATTGTTTCCAGACTGTGACAATGTTGACTCCATAAACTTTTTAGGTACCACTGCAGTTTCCTCATATGCAGTCTTGCATACGGAATCAGTAGAATGCAGGATGCCATGAACCCCAAAGCCTGCAGAATTTGTCTTGCAGATAACTGGGTTTTTGTTGCCATCTGTTTGAAGTAAACAGTTGCCTTTGTTTGTCTGGCGTGAGGAAAGCCATTTGGGCAGTTGTATTCAAGCTTGCACCCAGGAATGTTATCTTTTGAGAGGGTACCAGTTGTGACTTCTTTTCGTTTATTGTGTACCCCAGGCATGTTGGAAGCCTTTTCACAAACTCCAGATGCTAATGAAGAATGTCCTTGTTCTCTGCTTGAATGAGACAGTCGTCCAAGTAAGGATAGATTTGTATACCTCTGTCTGCAAAATGCAATTACTGGTACCAGGCACTTTGTAAAGACCCTGGGCACAGTAGATAAGCCAAAGGGCAGTGCAGAGAATTGGTAATGCATAAAGCCAGCCTTGAAATGGAGGTATCTTCTGCACGATTCCCTTATTGGGATATGCAGGTATGCCTCTTTTAAGTCTAAAGTCACTAGCCAAGCGTTCTTGCCCAGCATGGGCAGAAGCTGCTGCAAAGTTAGCATTTTGAATTTTGGAATGTCCAGGAATGTGTTCAAAATTGATAAATCCAGTATTGGGCGCCAGGCCTTGTCTTTTCTGGGTACCAAGAACAGTCTTGAGTAAAACCCCTGTCCTTTTTCCTGTTCTGGCACTGGCTGAATAGCACCCATATCCATGAGGGACGTAACTTGTTTCTGTGCCTCTGCCCATTGATTTTTTGGCAGAGTGTGGAAGTGGAATCTGTATCTCTGGGATACTATGTTTAATACCCACTTGTCCTGGGTTATTAACTGCTAATTTTGAGCATAAAGTGCTAATTTTCCCCCTAAGGGTGCTGCCAAAAGATAAGTGCTTGGTGATGGCACAGGGAAGTCATTGCGACTGTTTACTGTAGGGTTGCGCTTTATTTCCTCCAGATTTGGAGGTAGAGGCACCCCATTGCTTTGTCCTGTACGAATCCTGTGACTGGTATCCAGAACCTTTGGGGCACCTGGATTTTCCCTGTGGAGCTCTGTCAGACACAGGAAAGGACCAGTTTTTTGTAGGCCAGTGTCTACTGAATCTTGGTGGCTGCACTTGTAAGAAGTCTTTTACAGTTTGCATAGACTTAGCTTTGTCTTCCATTTTCTTTAAAACCTCTTCTACCTTAATACCAAACAGAATATCATGCTGTAAAGGTGCATCCAGCAATTTAGCTTTAACATGATTAGGCAAATTTTGCTCTTTTAGCCAGGCATGCCTTCTAATCAAAGATCCAGTAACTGCGGCCCTGCAGGAGGCCTCTAAGGAATCAAAACCACATTGCAAAGTATGCTTTCCAACTTGTTCTGCTGCATGCAATAATTCCTGCAATTCTTTATTTTCTGCACATTCAGAAATAAACATAATTTTCTGTTTCAGTAATCCCATAACATGCTGTTGATACTTGAGCATATGAAACTGGCAGTTTAAGGCCCTAATTGCCATGGTTGCAGATGTATAAACCTTCTTTCCCCATCTATCCAGTGCCCTGGAATCTCTATCAGAGGGGGTAGGATTTTTTGCTGTTGATGCCTTTACACCTTTTGGACCCTGTGAAATAGTTTCAGGGTCAGCAGCAGGGTTTTTTAATAAAAATTTGTGAGAGTCAAGAACCCTGTAATATCTGTCTGGCTTGTTAGGAGCCGGAGGTAAGGAGTCTGGAGTCAAGCTTGACTCTGAAAACACATCATCCACAATGACTAAAACAGGAGGTATGGCTAAAGGCCTATGCTGAGGGAGAAGAAGGAAATCCCTAAGCCTCTTTTTTTGATTCTGAGAAATCTTGGCTCTCCCAGTGAAAGTGCTTCCTCAAAGTATGCAAGGTTTCTCCAAAGGAATAATCTTCAGGAGGAGATGCAGATGGAATAGATTCCACTGCATCAGAATCCTCATAGGGTTGTATAGAAAATTCCTGATCAGAAGAGGAATCAGGAGAAATAGAAACCTGATCTGAAGATTCATAATCAGTGTCTTGCATAGGCCTCTTATCTTATCTTATTATTTGGGCATAGAGGCCTGAGCACATGGCTCATGCGTCCTTTTTTTAGCTTTAGAAGTTGCTTTTGTCTTTGATTTTGACACTGGCGTCGGTTTTATATAGAAATTCTGAGGCCTGAAGACACCCTCAGAAGCCGGTGCCTGCTCAGCGGCTGCGGACCCATCCAAGGGAGAGACATCCGCAGGTACAATACTTTGAGAATCTCGCGGCGTGCCGGACTCCACATGGGTCTCGGTAGAGGCCTGTGACTCAAATATAGTGGGTATCAGGAGCTGCGAAAGAGCCTCACTGAGTACCGGTGAACTGGCAACTGGCTTAGGAGAAGCTTCATCATTGGTTTTGGACTTCGACAGTCTGTCTCTGTCCTTTTCTTTGCATTTTTTGTGAACTCCGGTAGTCGGATTGCTATCCGACGACATTTCAGGATAGTTAAATCTGTTTCCAAAATATTTTGGGGCAAAGAAATACCGATGCTTAATAGTGCATTGGTTAAATCTAGCACAAAACTGACAGCTAGGCACATTATGATCAGGGCTTAGGCAAGGAATACAGTACAAACGGAAATCCTTATGAGGTATTTGCTTCCCACAGGTAATGCAATTATTAACTTTTACAGACATCGGTATGGAGCAAGAAAAAGTTTCCCCAACAGGGTACTTAGCTTTAGTGAAGACTTCGGTTCTGAAACTCTAATTCGAAAATTTCAGGAGTCGGACGACCGGCAATTGCGAACTGCTTCTGCTTCGGGCACCACGCGGCAAGAAAGACTAAAGAAAATGGTGTCGGCTGTCTGCTTTATACCCCTGATGACCTGACGTCATGGAAGAAGAGACAGCAACCAACGCAGGACCCAAGACTTTGGAATTCAGGCTGACTGAGGGCAACCTGCCAGCAGATTACCCAAATGTAATGACTGCAACAGTGAAACACGAAGAACATCTGTACTATGTTCTTTGTGTTTCACTGTTGCAGTCATCACACTTGGGTTGATTCCCAAAGTTGAGGAAGGGTGGAGGCAGTCAAGAAGTATTAGGGCTGGCTAGCAGGCCTTGTAAGACTGCTGTAGCAAATCCAGTTCTGGATTTAGAAAAAATAGGTATGTGGTAATGCTTGGTGAAGTTGTGTACAGAACTCCAGGTTGCAGCATCCAGGATGTCCCTGGTAGGGACTCCTCTGAGAAATGCTGTAAAGGTTGAAGTAGCTCTAGTGGAATGAGTTCTGATTCCCTGAGGGGTAGGTTTTCCATGGTGCTTGTAGCAGAAATGGATGCAGTGTGCTATTCATTTGGAAATGGTTTGCTTCGAAATGGCCTTGCCCTCTGCCCCTGTAGCAAAGCTGACTAGCAGCTGGTCAGACTTTCTGAAAGGCTTAGTCCTGTCAAGGTAGAACCTGAGCTGTCTGTTCACATCCAAGAGTGCAGGATCATTTCCCCTTTATTCTGAGGATTAGGGAAAAAGGTTGGCAAATGGATGGATTGGTTTAAAGCCACACTGGATACCACCTTGGGCATAAAGTATGGGTTAGTTTTGAGGGAAACCCTGTTCAGCATGGAAAATAATGAAGGGCTCCACCACCATTAGTGCCTGTAACTCAGACACTCTTCTTGCTGAAGTAATAGCTAGAAGTAAGGCTGTTTTTCAAGAGAGGAATTTTAACTCTGCTGAAGCAGCAGGTTTAAAAGGGGGAAGTGTGAGCTTCTCCAGTACAAAGTTAAGGTTCCAGGCCAGGGTGGAAGCTCTCCTAGGGGGCCTTAAATTGTTAGCTCCCCTCAGGAACAGTTTGATGAGAGGGTAAGAAAAGAGAGGTGGCTCAGTATTATAATGAGCTGAGACAGCAAAGGCATGAATCTTAATGGATGAGAAGGATAGGCCTCTGTGGAGCAGCTCTGCTAGGTAATCAAGGATTTGAGGTAAGGTGGGCACAGCTGTGTCCTTTCCTTGAAACTGACTCCAAGAACAATATATTTTCCACTTTTCAGCATAGGATTTCCTAGTACTAGGCCTTCTGGCCTCAAGGATGACATCCAGCACCTGTTTGCTGAGGGATGCTGGTGGTGTATTCAGGGGAAAAGCCAGGCTGCAAGGTTTAGGGTTTGCAGCTGTGGATGCAAAATCTGTCCCTCCTGCTGAGACAGCAGGGAAGGTGTCTGATGTAGGTGCCAGGGTGGCACTGCTGTCAGACTGCGTAGGAGTGGGTACCAGTGCTGGCGTGGCCAGTCTGGTGCAATAAGAATTGCCTTTGGCCTGTCCTGTTTGATCTTGAGTAGTACTTTTGAGAGGAAGGGCAGAGGAGGAAAGGCATAAATTGAGAGGTTTTCCCAAGTAAAGGATAGGGCATCCACCTTCCAGACTCTGCTGTGAAGGTTCCTGGTGCAAAATTTGCTCAATTGGTGGTTTTGGGGGGAGGAAAAAAGGTCCACCTCCGGTGTTTCCCACCTTTGGGTTAGAAGTTTGAATGAGTTGAGTTCCAGTTTCCACTCATGAGGGTCCAGTAGATTTATGCTTAAGTCATCTGCCAGTGAATATTGCTTGCCTGGCAGGAATTGAGCTTGTAGGTGCACTTGGTTGCTCAAGGCTGTGTTCCACAGGGCCGTGGCTAACCTGCAGAGTGGGTAAGAATGAGTTCCGCCCGGCTTGTTTATGTACCACATAACTGTGGTGTTGTCTGTCTTTATCAGGAGCTGTCCTGGAAGGATAAGGTATTTGAAGACTGTCAGAGCATTCTGTACAGCTAGCATCTATTTTTGATTGATATGCAGGGGAATTTGTTCTGGGCTCCATTTGCCTTGAATGCATTTGCCTGCCATGTGAGCCCCCATGCATAGTCTGATGTGTCTGTTGTCAGGGTTTGGGCGGCGAGGGGTTGAGTGAAAGGAAGTCCCTTGTTTTGGTTGCATGCCTCTGTCCACCAAAGGAACTCTGCCCTTAGACAAGGTATGATAGGAATCATTGTTTCCAGGTCCTGAGAATGTTGACACCAGAGACTTTTTAAGTACCACTGAAGTTTCCTCATATGCAGTCTTGCATATGGAATTAGCAGAATGCATGAGGCCATGAACCCTAGGGCTTACAGTATTTTCCTTGCAGATAGCTGGGTTTTGGTGGCCATTAATTTGAAATAGTTTGTCAAATGGACCTGCTTTTCTGGAGTGAGGAATGCCATCTAGGAAGTTGTGTTCAAGCTTGCACCCAGAAATACAATTTGTTGGCCAGGCACTAGTTGTGATTTCTTTTCGTTGATGGCATATCCCAGTGAAGTTAAATCTTTTTACAAATGCCAGGTGCTGAAGTAGCAATTCCTGATTGTCCGCCTGAATCAGGCAATCGTCCAAGCATGGGTAAATTTGAATATTTCTCTGCCTGTAGTATGCAATGGCTGGAGCCAGGCACTTTGTGAATACTCTGGGCGCAGTAAATAAGCCAAAGGGAAGTGCAGAGAACTGATAGTCCACAGAGCCTGCCCTGAAACAGATATTTCCTGCAAGACTCCCTTATGGGGATGTGCAGATAAGCTTCTTTTAAGTCTAGGGTGACTAACCAGGCATCCTTGGCTAGCATAGGAAGAAGCTGTTGCAGTGTAAGCATTTTGAATTTTGGGACCAGCAGAAAGGTGTTGAGAATTGATAGATCCGGGATAGGGTGCCAAAGCTCTCTTTTCTGGGCAGCAGGAACAGTCTGGAGTAAAAACCATGTCCCCTTTGTTCTACTGGAACAGGTTGAATAGCCCTGATATGGAGAAGGGAAAGTACTTGCTTTTAAGCCTCTGCCCACTGGTTTGTAGGAAGGTCTGGCAACCCACTTGAGGTTGGCAGTGAGTGGAAGTAGAATCTGTATCCCTGGGATACAATGTTTAGAACCCATCGGTCCTGAGTAATGGACATCCAGTTTTTTGCATGAAGGGCGAGTTTTCCTCCTAGGGGTGCAAGTACTTGGGCATGGCTGGGAAGGATAATTGGAAAGTCATTGTGAACTTTTTCCATAAGGGGGTGGCTTAACACTCCGTGTTTTTGAGGTGGGAACACTCCATTGTTTAGATCTCTGCATACCCTGAGACTGTAGTCTTGGAGGTCTGTTTCCCCTGGGTTTGGACTTAAAAGGCCTGGGAGGGACTGGAAAGGACCAGTTTTTTGAAGGCCAATGCCTACTGAATCTAGGTGGCTGCACCTGTAAGGAATCTTTGACAGTTTGCATAGATTTAGCTTTTTCTTCCATATTTTTAAGAACATCTTCTGCTTTTGTGCCAAACAAATGATCCTGATTTAATGGAGCATCTAGTAATTTTGCTTTGACATGGTCTGGCAAGACTTGTTCCTTCAGCCAAGCATGCCTTCTCAGTACAGACCCAGTGACAGCAGCCCTGTAAGATGCTTCTAAGTCATCAAACCCACACTGCAAAGTATGTTTACTAACTTGGTTTGCAGAATGCATTAACTCTTGTAAATCTTTATTTTCTGCACAATCTGGAAGTAACACCATTTTGTGTTTAATTAGTTCCATAATATGTTGCTGGTACTTCAACATATGAAACTGGCAATTCAAAGCTCTGATGGCAAGAGTTGCAGAGGTACATACCTTCTTACCCCATCTGTCTAAAGCTCTTAGACCTTAATGCCTTTAGGTCCCTGGGAAATGGTCGCTGGATCAGCAGTGGGATCCTTAAAGAGAATTTTGTGAGAGTCAGGTACTCTGTAGTACCTGTCAGGTTTTCTAGGAGCTGGTGGTAAACTGTCAGGAGTATGACTGGATTCCATGAAGACATCATCGACAATATCCAGGACAGGGGGTATAGCTAGAGGCCTGTGCTGAGGAAAATCTAAAAATTCCCCGAATCTCTTTTTGGACTGAGGATAGTCCTGGCATTCCCAGGGGAAATGCTCTCTTAAGGTATGCAAGGTTTCACCAAAAAAAAAAATCCTCTGGAGAGGAGGCAGAGGGAATGGATTCCTCTGCATCTGAATCCTCATAGGTAGATAAGGGTATGTCCTGGTAATCAGAAGGGTCAGAGTCATCGGACTCCTGGTATGTAGAATCAGAAGGAAATTCAATTTTTTGTCTTTTAGCAGGGGAAGGCTGGCTTCCCCTAATTAGAGTAATAAGGTCTTCAGCCATTCTAAGCATTTGTTTTTGTGACATGGGAGCTTGAGCATGCGCTGTGGATACCAGTTTTCTAGGCATAGTGCGAACTCTGGGCCTGAGAAACTTGGTAGTTTTAGTTAAAAATGAAGTTGCCGGTTTAATACGAATATCGGTAGGTCAGAAGACACCCTCAGAAGCTGGTGCCTGCACAGCGGCTCCGGACCCATCCAAGGTAGAGACATCCGCAGGTTCCATAGTCGAAGAAGCATCTCGCTACATACCGGACTCCGAATGGGTGTCAGCAGAGGCCTGCGAATCTGTAGAAGCGGGCATCAGGGGCTGCAAAGGCGCCTCACTGAGTACCGGCGGACTGGCGACTAACAACATAAGCGTCGTTGGCAATTTTTTACTTATGCGGTCTGTCTGTCTTTGTCTTTGCTCTTTTTCGGAAGATCAGTAGTCGGATGGCTTACCGAAGCCATTTCAGAATATGGAGAATGAGAGCGAAAAAATATAGCTACAAAAATAACCCGACAATGAATGGTTTGGGTGTTAAACAAGGCACAAAACTAACAGCGAGGGACATCATGGTCTGGGCCTAAACAGGTGACGCAGTAAGAATGAAAATCTCTGTGAGGTATTTGCTTTCCACAGGCAAGACAATTGCTAACTTTTTCTGACATTGGTTAGAGCAAGAAAAAAGAATCCTCAACTGGGTACTTAGCTTTAGAAGACTTCAGGTTTGAAACTCGAAAAATGAAAATTTCAGGTAGCGGCCGACTGGCACGTGCGAACTGCTTCTGCTTCGGGCTCCTTCTCTGCAAGTAAAACTGGGGCAAGAAAAACTGATGTAATGGTGTCGGCTGCATGTTTTATACCCCTGACGACCTGACATCATGGAAGATGTGACAGCATCCAACGCAGAAATCCCAAGACTCTGGTATTCGGGCCGACTGAGGCCTACCTGCAGGCAGATAACCCAAGTGTGATGACTGCAACAGTGAAACACGAAGAACATCAATGACGTCCTTGGACTTAGATGCCACACCTTTGTTTATAAGTTGCACAGCAAAGAATGATTTCCTCACCACTGTAGACGCGTGATGGTCACAGGCTAAATTACTACTGATGTGTGTCCCTAAGTCCCTGACTACTGGGTCAACTCTAAGGGATGTGTCATCAATATGATAGTTACCAGGGATGGATGACTTCCCAAGGGATACTATTACACATTTTTTGGCATTTAGTTTTAGTGCATGACTCTGACACCAGCTGTTTGTCTGTGTCAGCCCCTCCTGGAGAACATTTGTGTCAGTGTGAGATTCAATGACAGCTCCTAATTTGCAATCATCTGCAAATTTAGACAGCCAGAGACCACTGACATTGGCCTTGACTTCTGAGAAGTAAATGCCAAAAAGGAGGTGTCCAAGGACTGATCCCTGAGGGACTCCACTTGTGACTGGCCTCTTTGTAGAGGTGGACTCCCCAATTCTAACTTCCTGGGTCCTGTCTGTTAGCCAGTTGGCTATCCACCAGGTGACATAAGGGGTTGCACATAACCTCTTGAGTTTGTCAAAAATGCCTGAGTGGGTTATTGTGTCAAATGCCTTGGCCAGGTCAAAGTAGGCAGTGTGCACAATTCTGTCCTCATCCATTGCTTTGGTGACCTTCTCAAAGAACTCCATCAGGCTGAGTAGGCATCATCTGCCCTTGACGAAACCAAACTGGGTTGGGTCTAGTGTCTGGAGGTTTACTATATCTCTATTGGTCATCTCCATAATAGCTCTTTTCATGGCTTTACATATAAGACTAGTGAGACTTATGGGTCTGTAGTTTTCCCACCTTGGTGCAGAGGGATGACTGTTGCTGTTCTCCTTTCATGAGGCATGAAGTCTGTTTGTATGCTACAGTTAAACTGTAATTCCAGAGGCCCTGATAGATCATGTTTCATGCTATTTGGAAGGCATCCTGGGATATTGTCTGGGCCTATTGATGCAGTGTTCTTAGTCTTAGGGAGAAGCATGCAGCAACATTCTACCCCACAAATCATCTGCAAGAGCCTGCTTCTGTCTCCAGAGTCTTGCTACCCCCATGAAGCATATTACCTCTCCCACATCTCTCATTATCGACCAAAAGTACTAACAGTGGAACAGATGGACCCCTCAGTCTCTCCATTCATGAGAAGTCAAGCATTTCTTACTCAGTCCACTACTGGCTGACTCTCTGCATCAATGGACCTTATTCAGCCCAGTCTGCCTGGACCTCAGGCAGATGTTCTGACATTATGTCAGGCAGCAGCAAAGATTTAAAAAAATACTACCAGTACTGTCTGGTATGGATGGATCCAAGACCAGCAAATGAGAGTAAGTCTTAGAATTGTAACCCTGTCACTATTTTCACATCAGGCATACAGCTAGGTCATCTGGAAAGCTCATTTCTGAATCTCATGATTGATTCACTTATTGTTAAACTCTTTGGCAGCTTCCAGCTTCAGACTTCCAAGTCTAAAGTGTTTTTTAATTTACCGTTATAAACAAACTTTTATTGTTCAGTCCAACAGTGAGTCGTCATCACCTCAAAGTATTTCTCCTGACATCCTTCAGATCTCCGGACTATGCTCTCTGCTCTTCAGTCTCTCTATTAAAGTTTTGTTTTATGATATGAGACATTCAAGTTGTATTTTGTATGCAGATGATCTGGTATTCACTGAATCTACCTATCACCGCAAACAAGTTCTAGACATGACTCAAACAGTTCTGAATAAACCCTCTATCTAGATACACAATATTCAGCTCACTCTCTGAATGCTAAATTTAAGATCTCTGGCAGCATCTCAGAATTTAATAACTAACCAAGCCTTGCCAAATCACTTAGGTACAGCATTTATAGCACTAAGCATATTTTCTCTTTCAAGCAGCTAGCGTTAACATTTGACTTTTCACTGACCATGTCAAATCACATAAATAGCCTAAAGGCAAAATTACTTCAAGTGCACAAAGATATCATAAAGTATATCCTATTACCTCACCCCTGAAGATAGCACAGCAATATGTAAAACAAATCCTGCAACCATAGTTAAAAGTATGAATGCTCTCTACTTGCCTGATAAAAACTTAGATGAATTGCAAATGATCTCTTAACAAGATTCGCTTCTTCATTCTTTTCTCCCCACGACAGAACATCACTGCACAACTCTCATTTTTGCAAACTGGCTACCAGGACAGCAGTATGCAGCAGACCTTCTACTGTTCACACTCTTTTACATTAAACTTTATATGATATATTCTTCTCACTACTGTACATAGGTTCATAGGTTGGTACTAGGCTATTGGCCCTAGGGCCTATATAAGCCTAGCCAAACGGTACCCTGGTTTTTGCCACCCAAGAAAATTATTTTCCTGTGCCCCTGTCAAGCAGAGCCACAGAAGTGATCCCCAGGGTGAATTTCCTATCTCCCATCAATCATCAAGATTTTTCTTGAAAGTGCTAATGAGGAGCTTTGTTTGATATAGATAGGTAGTCTGTTCCAGAGTATGGGAAGTCTCTGGGACAGGAATCTATCCCTCCAGCATGTTCTGTTTATTGTGGTGACAAGGTTTAGGTCCCTAGAGTGTGTAGCTCACCGGGATTGGGATTTCATTACGTGGAGCATGTCCAACAGCTCTGGGTTTGACATAGCTTTGTATGTTAGGCAGAGATCGTCATGAAACTCTGACATAATATGACTTATTCTAAATATATATTAATGAATTAAAATCAACGTACTTTATTAGGGCAACTTAAATGCTGTTTTTTATTTTATTTCATTTTATTTTATTCACATTTGTGTTACATGGGTAGATGTGATGTCCTCGGAATTTCGTTATGGGTAGATGTGATGTTACAATCCATTTAAAACACTTAAAACTGAACAATTTATGCAGCAATCATTTCTATTTTACTTCTGGTTTACTTCACACAGCCAATAATAAACTATTTTAAAATCATTGTCTTAGCTTCCTTTGGGACGTTAGCATGAGCTATATTAACTTACGCATTTTACAAAATGTAAGCATAAATTCTTTTGCTTGTACGAGTCCTTTCTTTTCAATAATATTTCATAAAATCGCTCTTTGTCATTGTTTACAAAATATATATTTCTACTGCGTTGTTTGATTACTTCTGAACCCAGGAAAATTCATTAGGAATCAAATCAGAGAGGTAAAATGTGTAGGTAACAGACTCAGTTAAAAGCATATACCCCTGAGTTGCAGTCTTTCTTGATTTGCCAAGGAATGGCTGTGTACCCAGGACCTGACTCCCTGACCCTCTTAGTTATACTCCAGGCACATAGTTACTATTGTTACATTACAAATGTTCATCTTGCTCAATGTTACTAAAATATTAAATGGAGAATGGTTTCTTTTAACCTCCATTCATCAGTATGAAATGGAATATTGCTTAAAGAGACACTGATACTGCAATAAAACATCCAAAGACACTGTTTATTTATGCTTCTACATCTTCCATTTACAGTGTACATATGCTTTGCATATTTATTAGTAACAATGTGCATTTAAGAAATGTGTCCCTTTCAGTTCCATTAGTGTCCGTCAGGCTCTGCCTCTAAAGTTTTATTGAAGCCACAATCATTTAAACTGACATCACCATCTACAGCCAGGAACATAACCACACTACATTATATTTTTCAGGAAGTAAATTATTACCTGACTTACGCTATCCACAACTCAGTAATGGAAAGAGAAAATTCATTCAGCAATAAGCAGTAATGGAAAAAGAATAGTTGTGTAAAATCTTACCATAACCATAGATGTCCTTCTCTTCTATGTTGCAGTATTCTTTACATGTGGGAATCCTCCTCCAAGGGCAACCTGATGTCTGCCCAGTATACAAGGGCTTGTAAGTACTGCTAGTACGTGAGACGTCACACGAATGGCTCAGGAGTATGTTGGCCATAAAAGCGACATCCACATGTACAATCCTCAGAACTGAATGCCCCAGGAGGAACACCAGCCTAAGGAAACAAGAAGGCTATCAGATATCCAGAACAAAAGCAAGCACCAGGGGGGAGGGGGAGGGAAAGAACACTGCAACGTAGAAGGGAAGGACAACTATGGTTATGGTAAGATTTCACACAACTATCCTGTCCTTCTATTCTAATGTTGCAGAATTCTTTACATGAAGGAGGGTACCAAAGCTTAGGAGGAAACCTGGGAGGAGAAAGGACTAGAAGAGCTCTCTAGAAAGCCATGAAGCATGGCTTGAGCAAAACCAGCTATAGATCTGGAGATGTCAACGAATTTGTAATGCTTGGTGAAGGTATGTACCGACATCCAAGTAGCTGCTTCTAAAATAGTATAGCATCGAAATCCTTACATAAAACACCTAAAGACGCCACAGCCCTAGTAGAATGAGCTTTTACAGAAAAAGGGAGGCTCTTCCCATGGAAAACATAACAAAAAGAAATAGCCTTTGAAATCCAAGAGGAGATAGTCTGCTTGGAAAAAGGCAATCCCAGAACCCTGGGATGAAAAGAAGCAAAAAAGCCGATGAGATTTCCCAATAGCCTTAGTTTTATCCAAATTAGATCTGAGTTGTCTATGCACATCAGAGGTGTGTAAAATCCTCTCACTAGAGGACAGTGGAGAAGGAAAAAAGGTGGGCAAATGAACAGATTGGCTAAGACACAACTCATTCACAATCTTGGGCATAAAGGTAGGGTTAGCATGCAAACAGACCCTGTCCTTATGGAAAATCAGAAAAGGTGGAGAAGCCATTAAAGCTTGAAGTTCAGACACCCTTCTAGCAGAAGTCAAAACTAGTAAAAGAACAATTTTCCAAGTACAGTGTTGCAAAGAAACTGCAGCTACAGGCTCAAACGGAGCTAAAGTCAGCTTTTACAGAACAAAGTTCAAACCCCAAGGAGGAGGATCAGGTTTCCTGAGAGGCTTAATGTGAAGGACACCTTTGAGAAAGAGTTTAACCTCTAACCTAGAAGCCAAAGTGGTAGGGAAAGGCAGACACACAGAAATGGCTGACAAATGGAAGTTTGGCCAGAGGTAGCATAGGAATGGTGGATGCCATAAACTCCAGAAGCCTGAGAAACTCCCTGGCTGTAAGAGAATGAAGAGGGAGAAGACTTTGGAAGAAGGAAATGAGAGATTGAACTCTTGGAGGAGGCAGAGATGCCAGCTTGAGATCTGTCTGCAACCTGCACCCCAGGATGATGTAGTCCTGTGAGGGGGAAAGAAGGGACTTTTTGAAATTAATTGTGAACCCCAACCTTTGTAGACGAGAAATAGTGACTGAAGATTTGATTCCAGGTTCTCTGGACAAAGATTTAGAAAGAGAAGATCAACCAGGTAAGGGTAAACTTGGGTGCCATGAAGTCTGCAGTAAACAATTACAGGAGAAAGGCACTTTGCGAATAGCCCAGGGGCAATGGCAAGACCAAAGGGCAAAGCTGAGAACTGAAAGTGCAAGGAAGCAACAGAGAAACGTAAACATTTCTTGTAAAGGGGGTGAATGGAAATGTGAAAATAAGCAACCTTGATGTCCACAGATGCTATGTAAGCCTGAGGACGAATAAGAGGAAACACGATTTGCAAGGATAGTATGAGGAAGGTAGGAACCTTCAGAAAAGTGGGTGAGAAAGGTCCAGAATGAGTCTATAAGGGCCATCTTTTCTGGGTATAAGAAACGCTCTGGAGTAAAACTCTTTTCCTCTGAGGAGCTGAGGAACTTCTTGAATTGTTTCCTGATGTAGCAACTCCTGAGGCACCTGTGCAAACAGATGAAGTTGGCTGTGAGGTGGTCGTGGAATGCCCATGAAAGGAGGAAGAGTTTTCCAGACCATGAAGTGCCCTTGTTTGATAATAGAGAAAAAACATGAGTCTTGAGTAACAGTTTCCCAAACTTGAAGAGACAGGGAAATATGAAGAGAAGGAAGAGTAAGACTGAGATGAGTGTGGTAGTCACAGACTGCTTGTCTGGAAAGGGCTGCTTCTGGGCAGGAACTGGCCGAGAGGATTTAGACTGTGGAGCTCTCCTGTCTCCTTTCCTTGTTTTAGAAGTGGGAAGGTGATCTTGTTTCCTAACAAAAGAAGTCTTTGAGGGACAATTCCGCTGAAATTTAGGAACAGGAGAAACAAAGATGTTTTAAGTCCTGTAGTTCCTCACCCTTTTCCTGCAAAAATTTAAACAAATCTGCAGCTGCAGCCCCAAACAAAGCACTGTTATCCAAAGGAGCATCCATTAATTTTGCTTTGATGTCATCTAGAATGGTTGAAGCCTCAACCAGTAATACCTCCTAAGAACAGAGCCAGATGCAGCTGCCCTAGAAGATACTTCTGCTGCATCCTAGCTGCATTTAATGGAGTGGTGTACTACCTGAGAAGAAGCTCCTAAAATACACATCACCTGAGTTTTAATATCAGCATCTGGAAGGTGAGAAATGGCTTGAGTGGCTTGAGAAAGAAGTGCCAAAGCATATCAGGTCACATGGGTTTGGTAGTTTATAGCAAGGAAAGCTAGGGTGGCACAGGTGTAGACCTTTTCCTTATTCTTTCCATGGTCTCGCTCTCCTTATCAGAAGGGAAGAGCTTGGTGGATGGCAGTAATCTGGAAGTTTTGTCAGAAACAATGGAAACCGCCGCACCTTACATTATGTACTACACTAATGATCACAAGGGCCTTTTTACGCCTAGCCATGCATCTCAAATCTCTGACAAGGTCTGATACCCTTGATGAGTGTAAGCAGGGGCTTGGGAGATGAAACATTTATAAGCTGAGTCATTCATGTGACATCTCACGCGCTAGCAGTACTTACAAGCTCTTGTATACTGGCCAGACATCGGGTCGCCCTTGGCGGAAGATTCCCCGATGTAAAGAATACTGCAACTTTAGAATAGAAGGACATTGTGCTTGTTATGAACACTATGATTTTTTTTATTATGAGTATGTCAGAAGCCCTTCATAACACTAAGTAGCATTTATGGTGCTGTTTGGTAGTAAGCAGATGATTCAGTAACAGAATGATATCATTAGATAAACATCTCACAGTGAACAACCTTGATACTTTTCCCTTGCTATTTTGTCAGTATGAAGGTTTGTACACTTCTGACTCAGTTCTTACTAAACATGCCAAAACTACTGTAAGACACTTTTTTTTAAAAAAATATGATTCTACACTGTGCCTGAAAACTACCAAGGCTCTCCCATTACTAGACATGAGCCTTATCACTGCTGTAAAATGGGAATTCCCAGCAAGAAGGTGAAAGCATACAAAGAGGACACTATCCAGGTAGCCATGGAGTTAGCCTCTGACCTTGTTGGTGTCCTATCAATGAGTGCATTTCTGTTATGGCCCAATCCCTCCCCAAGGGTGGTAGGCTTGTGTCCAACATTACCATGGAGGTCACTAATCCTTTATAAGTACAAACACTCACAACAAAAGATACCATATTCATGGCTTGGTGAATTGCATGCAAGTCCCAGGGTAGCTACATGCTTCACTGTAACCCAAGGAGATCATGGCATCTTGTGACTCAGACCTCCCAGCACCACCCAGAATGGTTGCACCCATCCTCTTCATGCCAGCTCCGACAAATGCAGAAGCTACAAACTGAACTCAGGTCACCAGGGCTGAAGTCAGCATTTTATCCTTCTGTGCTAAAAGACAGCTTACACAGCAAGTACACTTTTGAATAAACAAATGCTTATGTACCTGATTCATACCTCTAATCTGTCTACATTTTCACTCATCTAGATTTTTGCCTTATACTTCTGATATATTCTTCATAAAATGTGTGATTCTCTGGAAAATGTTTGAGAACTGAAGTCAACTAACTAGTGACTTACATTTGATTTTCAGACTTCATATCCTTCAAAAAAGGAATGCTAACACAAAACCTGTTATTCTAACAACTTTCTAAGTTTACAAGAGCAATATTTAAAATACCTGCCTAATTTTGGGACTTTGTCCCCCAACTACATTTGCCTTTGTCCACATTTCTTGCACTTTCTGGTTCAGAGGTATGATCTGACTTCCTTGCTGTCAGTATCCCTATAGTACTTCACTATATGCCATCAAAAAGGTCCTTTATAGTGCAATTACTGGGCAGGTTCAGGAATAACTATGGCTGAAAGTGCAGTAGTCAAAATCTAGAAAGTTTTGAAAAATCAGGAAAATTACACATTTTTATTGATAAAAAGGCACAGTGATAGAAGTAAAATTGCTGCATACCTGATACAATTTAATAATATGTGGATGGTCAAGCATTTTCATGATCTGCACTTCTCTGTATATCTTCTCCAAATTCACAGCATCCAGCTGAGACTTGTCAATAATTTTTATTGCAACCTGCAATTAACAGTGAAAAGTGATGAGGTTGAAATAAAAAACAGCACTAATATCATTGAATAAACATAAATAAAAACTTAAGACAGTGAAGACTCAGAAAGACACAGTCATTTAACCTAGTCTTAATTTTGCTTGTCTGGGACCTGATTTGTATACTTCTTTGCGTAGTAGTTTTTTCTCCCACACTTTAACATGCTTTCTTTTTCCTGGTCATCTTCCCTAGCAAAGTCTCAGTTCCTCATTTATATTCACAAGTCACAGAGTACAATCTGAATGGAAATGAAGCAGTGCTGCAGACAATGGCAACTGCTCTTTTGGTTTTGCTTCTCTCTCTCTCCCAATTTCTCTTGCCACCATTTAGAGGTTTACACACCTTTACCTTAAGACCTGAACAATGTCTCCATCTCAGTTTTAGTGGTTACAGTGAAAATGGAGCTCACCAGTAGATCATTAATAGAAGGCCACTGCATTCTTACCAGATACCGTCACTGTGAATTCTGCAAAAATGTGAATCCCTGACAACTATATCACTTTTACTTCTCTTATAATGGTATAAGCATATATAAACTACTTTAATAAAATAAAAATATAAAGCCAGAAACAAGAGTTGTTGTGACAAGACATGAGTTGACTGTAAAGAAACTTATTTCGCTCCAAGCATTCTTGTTGTTAGGGTCTTCAAACTCATAGAAACAGAAATGCAACACGTTTCCAGTGTAAATTTGTTTAAAAAATTAAGAGCCTCACTGGTAACACTGCAACACGTACACGATATACTCCTACTTTTCTTTAAAATCAGTTATTTGTCAGACAGTGAACATGCCATTAGATCAAATACACAGGCCCCAGCTGAAATCCCCTTTTTGATCCTGCTCATATTAAAGAATCATTACAATTCAATACACTTCTGCTTAAAATTAGCTTGAAACCAAATATTGTAAAATGATTCTTAAATGAGTTATAGAATCTCTGATCCCCAGTATATATTCTGCAGCTAATAAAACTTTGCACTTTTTTGTTCAAATGCATTTTGAACAAACCTCTCAAATGTCCAGAGTTTCACAGAATGTCCAGAATTTTACCTCATGTTTGTGGTCTGTTCCTTATAAATTTTGTGACTTTATGGCAAACTACTGGGGATTGAAGTCACTAAATAATGACAGACGTTTGAGTTTCAGACTTCACATCCTTCAGAAAAATGTATACTAACAAAAACTGTTATTCTGGCAACTTTCTAAGTTTATAAGAGCAGTATTTAAAACCTGTCCTTATTTTGGAGCCTTTGTCCCTCATTCTTTGTCCAGATTTCTTGTACTAAGAGGTTGAGTGGTATTGAATGTCATTTATCTACTGGTGACTCTGGATTGCAGAGAAGGCTGATTATAAGTAAATAGAAAATAATAATAATAATAATAATAATAAAAATATGTATATCTAAATATATTGCCATCTAGCTATGCTGATGCAGTAAGTTGAATGTCAGAGGTGAAAAAGTACAGGAACTTTCATTTTTCCAACAAAACTCTTGCAGAATAATTTGATTTGCCTATTTAAAAATCCTGTAATATTTCTCTTCAGCTATTTCATAATAATGCGTTGTACAGAGTTTTCAAATGTATAAGTTTCAATGTTCTAACAATAAGTAATTTGTAAATTAATAAGGCTCTAGGTGTGTCCATGAATTCACATGGGATGGCTACAACTCCGACAGAATGCAGAGTGGAGATGAGAAAGGATGAAAGTACATGATAATTAGGAGTGAGTTTCAAAACAAAAGAAAAAACATTTAAGATTACGTGTAACAGTCATAGAAAGCAACAGAGTATCCGAGACACAGAAAAGCAATTTACAGGTTACCTTGCAAGACAGATCAATATGAAATGGAGGGGATATTTAAAGAAACAAAGCCAGATAAGATGCTTTGACAGTGGAAAGGGCATGAACATGTATGGGTTTCACAGGATTCATAGATGTTTCAAGTCTGTTTTAGCTTATGGCCATATATGCTTGTCAATACCCACCTTGATGCTTTACCTCTTTTCACAAGGATGGAGATGTCATTTAGTCCCATAATAAATTTCAGTGCACCCATCCAGTCATTCAGGTTTAATTTGAAGGATGATATAGAATCGCATTGTTTAACCAGCAGAGAAAAGTTTATTGCACAGAAGGGAGGAGGTGCTGGGTGATAAATTTCTTCATTTGTTCTGTTTATCTACTGATGAAGGTTCAAGTCTCTGCTAACAGTATTAGCTGAGCTGCTTGTCTTACTGAGATACAGAAGGTCAAGGACCATGCTACAAGAAGCATAATCACCCCTCAGGAGTGCAAAGGACAGGACTTTCAGCTTCTCCTAATAAACAAGGTTCTTAAGACCACAGGTATCTTTTGTTAGGAACCTCTGGGGCTTTTTGAGTTTGTTGAGATCTTGTTCGAGATACACGTGGAATGGAACATGTACTGTGTCTGATCAGTGCTGCACATAGCTAGACAGTGACATCTCTGAATTTTAACAAAACACCTTTGGATACTAGTTGTATTAAGTAGAAGGATTTGCCTACAACAGTTGTCATGTGATGATCAAAGGAAAGGAAACTTTTGACTCAAATTCTCAGGTCCTTGACCACCTTTTCATTTTGTAAGGGTTTGTTGCAAGGGTTTGTTATCTATACTGTACATTGTGGGTAACTTCTGTTTTTGAAGGTGTGAAGATGGGTGAAGGCTGCCAGCCTAGCTAGATATAATTTTGTAGATAATTCTGTAATTTGTAAATATTAATATAAGCCACAGGCTTGTTCTCTTAAATATGAAGAGACTGTATTGGATGTTGAACTGAAAAAAAGTAACAGTGCACTCTGCTGTAAGAAAGCTGATAAGTCAAGCATTGTGAAATTCTTTGATCTAAAATAAGGATCTGAGATGTCTAGAGGGAGGCATTCTGCCTACTGTTTTGAGGCCAGAGTTAATGGCTAGAATTTACATGTATAATTTTTTATTGCTCTGGCTTTCTGACCAGCTGCAAGATCAAAAGGACTATTAACCTTTGAGTTTCTGTTAGCCTGGGAACCAGAAAGAAATGATGTAATGTAAAGTAGCACTGTGTTATCAATTTAAAGAGAGAGAATCAGAGGGCATTGAACATTTGTCTTGAGAAGATCCAACTGACCAGCACTTTGCCTGTGTTATGTATGTAAGCAGGATCTTAGACTTTAGTGTTTTTCTTAGAAATAGCTAGGAAATAGGAAGATTAGAGAGTTGTTTTCTGTATTAATGTCAGAACTATTCTACTGTATTATTTTATGCATTTCCTGTGTCTGAACTCTTGACTAGCACTGTCTAGTAAGAAGTATTGTCTTGTATTTTTATTATTTATTATTTATTATTCAAGATTTTTAAACCCTTCAACTGTGGCTGTTTTGGGTAGAGATAATTTAAGCTATAGGGTACATTGCATGTATATAGTGATACTGTAAAAAGCCACTCCAAATAAACATTGACTGTTCATTTGCACTTACCATTTGGATAATAATATTACACGGCAGAACTGGACACCCTTTGATAAGGGTGTTTTTGGTAGCTGATAAATATTAGTGGGTGGTGGCAGTGATTTCTACCGCATAGTTTGGGTAAAAGGGGCACAGCTGAAGAACCTGTGCCAGCCTTCCCCAGGAGTGTCTGCGTGGTTGTATATAACTCTTATCTCAAAGTGTGTGTGTGTCAGCTACTTGAGCAGCGACATGAAGCACTGGTTGGACAGAGAGGGTGCTGGAGGTTTTAGCTTCCCCACTAGGCTGAGACCTGGACCCTATAGTTGTGCCAGTGGGGAGTCTTACTGGGGACCTGGAGAGAAAGGGAGAAACCAGCCCCAGACTGGCTGTGATCTCTGTGTGCTCTTAAGGGAAATTGTACTTTACTGTGTGTGTATTTATTATCCTTTCCCTATGTGGACACCCCTCACTGGTGTTAGTGGTGAGGACTGAGGCTCCTTGATTGCTGGGCTAGTCCACAGGCATTGCATATTATTTGGTAGCAGTAGTGGGATATCCACACCACATATTAATTTGTTGGAAAATACTAGTTGGCTTGTAGTGGTGTGGGTAGTGTGAATTCCTGTAGCTTGTGTACAGTGATCACTTAAGGTGTTTTTGTACTCTAAATCAGCCATGCAGTGAATACTCAGAGTTCAGATCACAACTGTTTTATTTATTTCTTTTGTTACTTAGTCAGGGAGAGCAGGCAGCATGTCAGCAGAGGAGTACGGAAAGCTGACAAGGAGCCAGCTGGCTGAGATGTGCCAGGCTAGGGTACTGGTGCATGGAATCCTGACTAAGGCAGACATGATTGCAGCTTTGGTCACAGCTGCATCAGAAAACAGCAACCAGGAGGACAATCAGACTGGCCATGGAGATGTACCACACTCAGAGAATGGACAGCTCAACCTTTCTACAGAGAACTTAAAAATCTGTCTGGAGCTAAAGAAACTTGAGTTGGAGGCCAAGTGTGTGGAAATAGAAGCAGCAGAGACTGAAGCATCTAGAGAGTGAGGACAATGAGAAACTGCGGTGTTTGCAGGCTGAGGAGAATGAGAAACTGCTACACCTGGAAGCTGAGGAAAAGAAAAGGCAGAGGCAGTATGAAAAGGAGATGCTGACTCTTTGCCAGAGTCATGGAGGTAATGGGGAAGGGAGTAACCGGACCCCAGAAACACAGAAGGTCAGTAAATTTCTTCCCCAGTTTAAAGAGGGGGATAATTTTGATAGTTTCATTCATATGTTTGAGAGGGTATGTAAATAGTATGATGTTGACCAAAGGCACTGGGTACAGTTCCTGACCCCCTTACTCCATGGTAAAGCTGTAACTGTATTGTCTAAAATTTCTGATCAAAAATGTTTTGATTATACTAATGTTAAGAACTGCTTGTTAGAATTTTTTAAGCTAACACCTGAAATGTATAGGAAAAAGTTTTGTGAGCATAGACGCAAGGCAGATGAAAGTGTGTGTGAATATGTTGCTGAACTGAACACTTATTTTGCCTAGAGCCTATCATCTGGTACTTCTAGCCATAGCCCATGATATTCCCTTTGCAGATCATATGGGCATAAAACATACAAAGAGACGTATTATGCAGAACTTCTATTGGCCTGGAATTTCCTGAGATGTAACAGGGTACTGCAGGACTTGCGAGCAGTGCCAAAAGGTAGGCAAGGCAGGAGACAAGGTGAGAGCTCCTTTGATGCCTTTGCTTGTGATTGAGGAGCCATTTCAGAGGGTAGCTATGGATATTGTGGGGCCTCTGAGTACCCCAAGTTCCACAGGAAAAAAGTATATCCTAGTGGTAGTAGATTATGATACAAGATACCCTGAGGCAGTGGCTTTGTAGAAAAGGTGGCAAAAGCTTTGTTAGAGATTTTCAGCAGGGTAGGTTTCCCAAAAGAAATACTGACTGACATAGGTGCCAATTTCATGTCAGACCTGCTGGCTTGTCTGTGGAAGTACTGTGGGGTGAAGCACCTGAAGACCACCCCCTACCATCCCCAAACTAATGGTTTGGTTGAGAGGTTAAACTCTACAATCAAGTACATGCTACGAGTATTTGCAGACCGGTTTAAGAGGAAGTGGGACAAATATTTGCCCCATCTGTTGTTTGCTTCAGAGAGGTTCCCCAGGAATCCACAGGTTTTCACCCATTTAGTTGTTGTATGGGCATAGGGTGAGGGGACCTCTAGATTTAATTTGAGATGAGAGAGAAGGAGAGGGTGAATCTCACAAGGAGTCTGTTGTAGCATATGTCCTAAACCTCAGGACAAAGCTCAGGTAACTCATGGGCTTGGCCCAGGAGAACCTGGCAGAAGCCCAACAACAGAAAAGGTATGGTATGACAGGACTGCTCGAGCTAGAGGGTATGCTGTAGGGCAGCAAGTAATGGTTCTCATTCCTGTCAGATGCAACAAGCTGCAAGCAGCTTGGGAGGGACCCTAGCAGGTGCTAAGAAAGGTAAGTGATGTTAACTACATGGTAGAACTGCTAGGCAGGAGGCAGGAGCACAAATTGTACCGTGTTAACATAACGAAACCTTGCCATGACAGGGAGGCGCTTGTGCCGAGTATTTGCAGTGGCTTGCAGAAGGAGTGTGAGGGAGATCTGGTGACTGATCTCCTCAGTGAGGCTCAGACTGACACCTCAGTGGAAGGGGTAGCAATGTCCCAGCAGCTATCTCCTACCCAGGTTCGAGAAATCCAAGCAGTGTTACAGGAGTTTGGGGACATGTTCACTGGGAAACCAGGGTGCACCCACCTGGTGCAGCACCAGGTGGATACAGGACCCCAAAGGCCTATTATATACCTTATATTATATACCCCTTATAGGGTGCCTGAGAGAGTCAAACAGACTCTGAGGGAGGAGATTACAGGAGATGTTGGAACTAGGGGTAATTCAAGAGTCCAACAGTCCCTGGGCCTCCCCAGTGGTGCTGGTACCAAAGAAAGATGGCAGCACCAGGTTCTGAGTGGACTACCGGAAATTAAATAGTCACACAGAGTCAGATGCTTACCCCATGCCTAGGACAGATGAGGCCCTAGAGCAGCCGGGTGGGGCTAAGTATCTTACAACCACTGATCTAAAAAAGGGTTAATGGCAGGTGCCCTTGACTCCCACTGCTAGAGAGAGGTCAGCCTTTGTGACACCTTTTGGCTTGTATGAGTTCACAAAGATGCCCTTTGGGATGGAAAATGCCCCATTGACTTTCCAGAGCGTGGCAGATCATATCCTAGCAGGAGCAGGAGGGTTTGCCCTTGTTTACCTAGATGATATTGCCATCTACAGCCATTCCTGGCAAGAGCACCTTCAACATGTCAGGGAGGTGCTGGGCAGACTACAGAGGGCAGGGTTGACCATTAAGCCGAGCAAATGTCAGGTGGGTATGGCAAGTCTCCTACCTGGGACATAGAGTGGGGAGTGGTAAGATCAGGTCAGAACCTGCCAAAGTAGAAACCATTCAGGCATGGCCTGCACCTGTTACCAAAAAGCAGGTGAGGGCATTCTTAGGGACAGCAGGGTACTACAGAAAGTTCGTCTCCAGTTATAGTATCATAGCTGCTCCCCTCACAGACCTGACAAGGACAAACAGACAAATAAGGTAGTGTGGACCACAGCATGTAAGCAGGCATTCCATAAGTTTAAAGAAGCTTTTGGAGGACCCCTTGTGTTAGCCAGTCTAGATTACAGCAAAGAATTTGTTGTGCAGGTGTGTGCTTCAAACCATGGGGTGGGGGCTGTACTTAGCCAGATTTTTCAGAGAGAGAAGAGTACCCAGTGGTTTATCTCAGTCGTAGGCTCCAATCCAGGGAGGAATGCTACACAGCTGTAGAAAAGGAATGTCTAGCCATAGTGTGGGCACTGCAGAAACTTCAGCCTTATCTGTATGGAAGAAAATTCACTGTAGTGACAGATCACAATCCACTAACATGGTTAAACAGAGCCAGCCAGGAAAATGTCAAGTTGCTAAGATAGAGCATAGGGTTGCAAGCATATGATATGTCAGTGCAGCACCGCAGTGGGATTAGCAATGCCAATGCAGATGGGTTCTCAAGACAGGTAATGGGGTAAGGTATACTCAGATAGACCTAACTCTCTCAAGCAATGTTTCTCAAGGGTCACTTGAAAAACTAGCTTGAGTTCTCCGGGGGGGTAAAGATAGGTGAAGGCTGCCAGCTTAGCTAGATAGAATTTTGTAGATAATTCTGTCATGTGTAAATATTAATGTAAGCTGCAGGCTTGTTCTCTTAAATATGAAGACTGTACCGGATATTGAACTGAAAAAAGTAACAACAGTGCACTCTGCTGTAAGAAAGCTGTTAAGTCAAGCATTGTGAAATTCTTTGATATAAGGAGCCGAGATGTCTAGACGGAGGCATTCTGCCTATTGTTTTGAGGCTAGAGTTAATGGCTAGAATTTACATGTACAATTTCTTTTATTGCTCTGGCATCCTGACCAGCTGCAAAATCAAAAGGGCTATTAACCTCTGAGTTTCTGTTAGCCTGGGAACCAGAAAGAAATGATGTAATGTGAAGTAGCACTGTGTTATCAATTTAAAGAGAGAGAATCAGAGGGCATTGAGCATTTGTCTTGAGAACATCTAAATGACCAGCACTCTGCCTGTGTTCTGTATGTAAGTAGGATCTTATACTTTAGTGTTTCTCTTCAAAAAAGCTAGGAAATAGAAAGATTAGACAGTTGTTTTCTGTACTGATGTCAGAGCTATTCTACTGTATTATTTTATGCATTTTCCTGTGTCTGAACTCTTGACTAGCACTGTGTAGTAAGAAGTATTGTCTCATGTTTTTATTATTTATTATTAAATATTTTAAACCCTTCAACTGTGGCTGTTTTGTGTAGAGATAATTTAAGCTCTAGAGTATATTGCATGTTTACAGTGATTACTGTACAAAGCCACTCCAAATAAGCCTTGACTGTTCATTTGCACTTACCATTTAGATAATATTGCACAGTAGAATTGGACACCCTTTGATAAGGGCCTTTTTGGTAGCTGATAAATATTAATGGGTGGTGGCAGTGATTTCTACTGTACAGTCTGGGTAAAAGGGGCACAGCTGGAGAACCTGTGCCAGCCTTCCCCAGGTGTGTCTGTGTGGTTGTATATAACTCTTATCTCAAAGAGTGTGTGTGTGTGTCAGCTACTTGGACAGGGACACGAAGCACTGGTTGGACAGAGAGGGTGCTGGAGGTTTTTTCTTGCCCACTAGGCTGTGATCTGGACCCTATAGCTGTGCCATTGGGGAGTCTTATTGGGGACCTGGAGAGAAAGGGAGAAACCAGCCCCAGACTGACTGTGATCTTTGTGTGCTCTTAAGGAAAATTGTACTTTACTGTGTGTGTATTTATTATCCTTTCCCTATGTGGACACCCCTCACAGGTGTTAGTGGTGAGGACTGAGGCTCCTTGATTTCTGGGCCAGTGCACAGGAGTCACAGAAGGGAACAATATTACCCTTTTAAACAGACAATTTAAGTCCATTCTTGGTACACCAGGTATTAACAAAGGTAAGCTCCTTCTAATGGATACAGATATCTGGTGGTGGTGGTGGTGGTGGTGCAGTTAACAGCTATCTGCAAATCTGGCTAACCAGTGGTCCTGTTATCACTTTTAAGGTCAGATATGTAGATATCAAACAGGAAAGAGCCCAGCACAGACCCCTTGGCGACTCCACTGTTTATGACTGCACTATTTGAAGACGCACCTAAAACATGAACAAGTACTGAACAGATTCAGGTTCTATTACAATACATCATAAAGAAGAGGTGATGCAGATTGCAGACAATACATCTAGATCTTGGCAATGTGAGCTCTAGCGTTTCTTTAAAAAAAATGTGCTCAGTTTCACAACAGATTTAGGAGTATAGCAAACATAAGGCATGTAATCGACATGGTTGACATGTTGCAGCAAGGCTATTAACCAAAAAATAAATATGTATTTTAAGGAAACTATAAATAGGGCTGTAGGGTGACAAAGAACTCCACGTTGTGATAATGGGGTGCAGCACCCTAAACATATTTTTTTTTACTTTTTACTAGCTCCATCTTGATTAGCACAATTTTGACCACATGAGCTTATGATAAATTTCAATCCAGTTTAAAGACATTTCTGTGTCTCACCTAGGGAGGCAGAGAAGTTATTGACAAACTATGTTTGCACATGTGGGGCAGTTTGCAGAAGAACCTGTGCTCATTGTAAACCAACATTACAAGGACAGTATCACTAGTGATCCAGTGTACCTTAAGAAGGGCAGTAGTTCACCTGATGTGTATGGTTTAGTTGAATCAAGCAGTACAACACAGGCACTATATGGCTCATATGTAAGCACTCTTAATTAGGGCCTGATGCTTCTAGACCTCTCAACTGCCCAGATTTTCACAGAATGCCCAGATTTTTGCCTCATAGTTTTCATATGTTTCTCATAAAACTTGTAGCTTTCTGACAAAACATTGAAGACTGAAGTAACTAAATGATGGCAGACATTTGATTTACAAACTTCCTATCTCTCAAAAAATGTATGCTGATGTAAACCCTTACTCTAGAAACTCTACAAGTTTTTAAGAGTAATATTTAAAAACTGTCCCTATTTTTGGGCGTTTGTCCCAACCATTATTTTTGTCTTTGACCAAATTCTCATTCCAGGACACTGAATTGTATGATCTTAACTATCTCTGATTTTGCTTTATTTTTACATTATCCCTCATACAATTTTTGACTTTTCTGGTAAGTCACTGATTTGTATAGCCTAGCATTATTGACAGGCTATAATCTTTCATACATTTTATTGTAAAATGCATACACATTCACAACCGTTTGCTCTATTATCTTTAGAGTAATATTTCAAAAATTGTCTTTGATCTTCGACCTTGGTACTTCTATTATTTTAGGCTTTGCCTAGAATTGAAGGTGAGGGGTATAGTTCTTAATGTAATATATTAAAAGAAAGTCTGCTGATAAACATGTTGCTTTGAAACTTAGGGATGATTTTTTTAAGGATTTTGAAATTCTGTCCTCCTGATGAATTGTGAATCTTGGCTCTCAGCTATCACTGTATAAAAATGCAGGATCTATACCCAGATAACAGTATCAGCATATGCCACTGCTTGAACTTTCTGGAAAGAGTTTTACACATTATATTTATGGCAACAAAACTTACTAATGGTGTTGTGATGCTAAAACATTTGTCAAATAAAGCTGTAGCTCTACCTTGGTGGTTCTAGTGCTTTCATATGTCTTAGATTTTGAGCAAGTCTTTATAGTAACAAATATTCTTACGTAAATCCTGACAATTTACGCATACTTTTGTTATTATACTGCATATACCTCCATGTATTTAAAAAATATATATTCATATACTCAACAATTTCTATAGCTTCTCTCTAAGCTCTCACCTCCTACAGCTACCCTCACACAGCCCAACCTTGTAAATATTGTAAATAGCATTCTACTGTTGATGTGTGTATGTAAAGCATATTTACATTTTCTTAAAAGGTTTGTATGTAAACTGTTTCCACACCTAACCCATATCTGTTTTCCTCAAATGAAACTGTGTGATCCCTACCTTCAAGCTTAATGAATTTGTTAACTATGCATGATATTGAATGCATTTATGAGTAACTATTCTACATAAGATCTTTAATATTAACTATCATTTGTATCTACATTGTATAATGAATCTTGGAGCTTTTCTCCCCGGGCCTCCACTGAAAATGGGTCAATTCAGCCCAGTGGACTTCCCCGGTAATCAAAATGCAAATAAATAAATATACTACCCATGTAACTATTATTTTTAATCAGAATTGTAAATGATATAACTGATGTCAAGGATGTCTGAATAATTGAACCATTGCTCACAAATTAAACTGATTCTGAATGATGTAAGAATGCAAATGAGAGCCATGATGTTTGTATAATTGACCTTTACCCCCTTGCCTCCACTGAAAAAGGACTGTGCTTAATTAGACTTCCCACTAAACAAGTGTCAATAAATACACTGCATAATAAATAGAGAATTAAAGCTAGTTTTAATGAAAGTTTATTTATTCTGAAAAACTGATTCTACTGCTCTCATAGCTTCTATACTCACAGAAGTGTAATACTGACATCAGGACAAGTACACTATTCGTTTGTGCGGTTGTGCATATTCAAATTTATAAAGGGTAAGGAACATGTGCTTGTGAGTGTGACATCCTTCTGAGATTACTCTTCTGGCTGCTTTAGTTACAGCTTTCACAAGCCTTTGCCAGAATGCAAGGTTGTACTTATACTGAGGTCAAGTGTTTGTCAATATGGCTGGCTTAGAAAGGTTAATTTTTCATTTTACCTGAATGTGTGCACTTTCTTTAAGGAATTACACATAAGTCATCTAAAAGTTGAAAAATCTAAGCACTTCTTTAGATTTGCTTAAAAAAATGCATATGCACCTTTTGTGCATGCATACTTTCATTTGTAATTTGTCCCAGGCTGTATTCATTATGGTCGCTGTAATTAATTTCCACAGTGTAAAATGTATCTTGAGAGATGAATCTCTTTGTTTTCCCCTTTGGAATAATTGTAGTATGCTCTTTACAGACCACAGACAATGAATATTTGCTGAGGCATTTAGTACTGGTAAACTCCCATGGCACCTAACTAGTTCTGCTGAAGTTGTTAGCTCCCAGAGAAGCTACCACATGAGAATTGAAGTATCTAGTACGGCATCAGATTCTGTAGGCATTGCTGGAGGCATGGGAAAGTTTAAATTGCACTGAACTTTCCAGAATTCTCTCATTCTTTTTTTATACATGAAAAATTCATAAGCATAGTATTCGGCACGTTCCAGCTTATTGTATAAAGAAAAATTCATCAACATAGCTTATTGTACAAAAACTTCCACTCGTTAGACCCATGTCTATGAAGAAGAAAATGTTTTGGGACTATGAGCATAATGCTAAATTGCTAACAAGCTCTAAGGTGCATGTCTGGGTGCACAGTTGTCTTTTGATTATGTAATGTTTGTGAACACATTCCTTGTGCTTGTACTGTGTGTCATATTACTTATCAAAGCTGAACTGTGTTATTTCATGTAGATTAAGTGCACTCTGATACACAATGATACCTGTTTTTGTATTAATACATACCAGGTACAGATAATATTATGTGTATCATGCATATTAAATGCATAAGGCAGCTGGAAATGGGCCTGCTAAAAACATCTCAGTCAGCAAGATGAAAAAATGAATGAATGAAAGCCCGAATTAATAAATAAATTACAAATACAGTGTTCTAACTAGCATGGTTCCAAATCATAGTTCTAAGACAGATCATACTTATTAGGAATACACAAAGTTGAAGTTTGTTTTATCCCAAAGGACTAAAGCTAAAGAACGTCTGTACTTCATCCATGCATATAAGGGTTTTTTTGCATTTATTGCTTACATTTATTCTGTAATTTGACCTACTGCTAGGATTGCAGAACATGACCACTGTATGATGTGTATGTTTATTCATTGGCTGTGGGGGGAGGGGGTACTAGTCATACCCCAATGCAGCTGATGGGCTTCTCTCAGACTGGATCTTTCAGAAGAATGGACATCACTAAGAAAAAAATGACCTTTTTTAAGAGCACAGCAAAGCTGTAGCAACTACTGTCAAGTTAACACCTGTCACTGTGGTTCCTGTGAGTTTTGGGCCCTAGGGTTGCAGTGCATCTATAACTGTCCAGACTTGCTGCACCTCCAGCTTGAGGCAGGACATCTGTCATTAGAAGCTTGATTCCTCCCTTCCCTGGCTGATGTATGGGTACACCAGAATGCCCTCCCCCTAAAACCAAATTTCTGCTGTCATCAAACCAACAATTCAAGATGTATTCATGTTTCCAGAGCAGTGTCAGTATGATCAACGTTATCTGGCTTCAGTAAAAAGCAGTACCGAGCCAGAATCCTGGTCACTTCCCTTCAGGTGTTGATGCAATGGAACTTGTAAGAAGTGAAGAAATGCAAGAGCTGACCTAGCCCCTTGCTTAACCTTCAAACACAAGACTGTACAAAAAACATCGGTCATCTTTCCTCCAAGCTGAAGTGGGCCATCAGGAATGTTCAGACATCCTTGGTCCACTTGACAGCTTCCAAAGGCCCGGAGAATCATAGGTGATGAGCCAAGTGGTAGTTTATGGACTGCATTTCAGAAATATCTGTCAAGTAGGTATAAATGGATCCCATTCCTGCACTCTGTGTGGCAGTGTGCATGCAAGGTGTTGCTGAACACAACAGTAACCATACCAACAGTGCATGAGCACTACAACATGTGGTAGGTGCTCTTGTTGATGTTGTGTAACCCATGCCAGAAGGATGTGTTAGTGCCCTTGTACTTTTTGTTCATGTTCTCAGACTGCTGTGTCCTACAGAAACAAAGACACGGGTTTTTCACTTTGTGTTCCTGGCTGCAATTTTTCCAAGATACATCAACCTCAGTAGGAAAATAAAAGTAAGAGTTTGCCCCCCACCCATCACAGGGGGGTGCAGAGCTGCTTATTATTTTCAGTTTTGGTTTATTTGCCCATAATCAGGCTCAGCATGAGTAACTGTGTTACTATGATACATGTGTTCTGTGTTACTATGATACATGTGTTCTGTGTTACTATGATACATGTGTTCTGTTATTATGATACATGTGTTCTGTGTTACTATGATACATGTGTTATGTGTTACTATGATACATGTGTTCTGTTATTATGATACATGTGTTCTGTGTTACTATGATACATGTGTTATGTGTTACTATGATACATGTGTTTTGTGTTACCATGATACGTGTGTTTGACTTGCCAGTTTCACACTACAGTTGGAAGGGACCGGTATACTGACTTTGGGAATGTCATGCATTAGTTGTGGATTTGTGTTAGTGGTCATGACAGTAAGGCTTTCCTCTCTTTATATCATTTCTTTGAAGTACTGCACTAAGCCTAAAACAGGTGAGAATTATTATATAAGAATTCACCCCGAAAGTAAGGGTCCACAGGAGGAGTGATTTAATAGCTAATAGGACAATGGACAAACTCAGAACATTTTTAAACAAAAATGCAGGATCTGAATTAAAAAACAGGCACTTCTTTTACATATGTTTTTTCTTTAGTTATACATCTGGTAACCACTAGTACACTCACTGTCTGTTTGTTCAAGTACTTCATGGAATATTTACTTATAAATGGAAACAGAAATTCAAAGCCCTGCAGACATCTATATCAGTACCTTACAAATACCTGGGGCAAAATAAAGTGCAGAATGATGTCTCTTGTGTGTATGTATACATATATATATATATATATATATATATATATATATATATATATATATATATATATATATATATATATATATATATATATATAAAGTACGAACATTGTATTCCTGGGTTGCCCTGAAAAAAGGACAACTTGTCCAGTGGGCTTACCCACTCAACAAATGGGTGACAAACGAAACAGGCTTGTGCGTTATAGGATTTTTCTCACACCTAATAAAAATCTGATTATGAGGTTAAAGCCATAGTAAACAAATGGTCTGGTTTAATTTGCGAGATTCTTAAAGTAACTCGCACCAAAGTGCCATACATTATTATTATTATTATTATTACAGAATTTATTTATTTACTTAAGTTTATTTATGGAAATAGTACACTGCTCTCAATAGACAATTTGCAGACAGTGCAGGTGAAGAAACAATAAACAATGAACAAATATTCAAAGGGGAGAAAAACAAATGTGGATTAATTTAGTACAATATGGAAGGTAAGTTGTCCCGCGATGGTGGTGCTGCGGTAGCATTGTCACCTCGCAGTAAGATGCTGTCCGGTTCGATTCTCAGCTAGAGCGTCTTCTGCGTGAAGACATGCGTGAATGGGCATACCTTCGTTGAAGGTTGTGCGTCAGGGCTGGTAACTCGGCACGTAAAACTCCACTACCAATCATTAGCGGACCGGAGTTCCACTGTGGCGACCCCTAACTGGGAAAAGCCGAAAACACAAAGCACGGAAGGTAAGTAGCAGGGGGGGACAGGGTGGAAGTAGAAGTGATGTAGATGAGGGAGGAGTTAGGTGATGTTGTATATGTATTTTATTATTTTGTAAGGCGTACTGGAAATATAAAGTAAATTAAAGTGCACAGAAGGATAAGCATTTTCTTCTATATTAATACAATAAACTTGCAACTATATTTCTAATTTTTTAGCAATAATTTACTTATGGCTGGCATAGTTTCATCAAGAAGGCGAAGCTTGAATAAAAAAGCTGTTATGCCAGATGTAGGTAAATCAGCATTTCTTATACACGAGTGAATTACTGATATTATACAATGTCATTATTGAAAACAAATAAAATACTTACCTTTTCTAAATAATTGCCTTGTCTGTGAACTTCTTTTTAAGTCATTTACATTTGTTGTGGATGGCATCCTAACATACTGGATCTGTGTGGGACATGTACATTCTTAACTTTTGCACAGTACATTAGGTTGGGTGCACTTTTGTACTGTTGCTGTACTGTACAATTTATTTTTAGTTAATAAAAGCTGAAGTTATTTTAACAGAAACAACTTATCATCACAGTATGATCAGTGTTAAAAACAATTTCTATCACTGTCACGATCGTTGGCTGATACTCCTGTAGTGCTGTGCCACAAGGATTAAATTGTTAAAGTCAGTGTAATTTAAGAAAGAAACCAAAATGCATAGCTTGGTTTTCGTTTATAACTTTAACATTATTTGAAGAAGAAAATATGCTGCCTGCCACAAAGGGACTGCAGTTTCAAATGTTGTCAGAAGAAGTACGGGTTCAGATACATTCTGAATCACACCAAATGCATGTAGATGAAGTATTTTAGTAAATATTGCTTCTTGGCCACAGCTGTTGGTCTGGCTAACGTTGTATTTGTAACAGTCATGCTGATTGATTCCATCCAATCAATGTGCATATTTTTCAACACTAATTAAGTTTCAATGCACACTTTGTAGGATAAATTAATCCATGGTCCAAAGTTTCACATAACACATTGGAAGGTAGTCCTAAAGCAAAAAGAAGAAAGGCTTTTAGCAGTGCTGTAGACAGAAAATGAGACCAGTAGAGTCAAGAATGTACATTATATCAAAGAGGAGGAGAAAGACAGAGACAGATTAAAATAAGGAGAATATCATATTTCCATGGCACAAACCTTACTTTTAATTTTTTTTTTTTTTTTTTTTTGCTACAAGCGGGTCCCAGTAGTTCATCACAGGAGGATGAGGAAGCTGAGGTACAAGTTTTACACTGATCTGCATGTGAGAGAAAGAAGCTTGGTTTGTTTACCTAATGTCTGAATCACTTGTGTTCATTCTATGGAGGCTCACATTCTGATTGGCTGGTTATAAATGGGTGGGAAGTTTGAAAAGTATTTAAGGTGTGGCTGTGCTTATCTGTCTCTCTCTCTCACTGCTTGCAGAGCTGCAGACAGAGTAATACAAGGACAGAAGTCCAGGACTTGCTGTGTTAGCAGAAGTAAAAGCTTGGTCTACTGATATCTTCTGACTCAACTGCACATGCTGCTTTTACTTCAAACTAATTTGCAACCTTTACTTATTTGTCTCTGTCTTATTAAGCTACTGTTTAGTCAGTAGCTGTCTGTCTTACAGAGGTTGGGAGAAGAGAAATTAGATTTTCCCCAGTAGTTTCAAATTGTCTCTGAGATGTTGCACCAGATTAAGTGAGCTGATGATGATTATCTAATATCAATTGAATAACTACCTTATCAGGCAAAAGTCTGCTGAAGGCTCTAAAAGTCAAATCACTTTCGGTCTATGCCCAAGTAGTTATCCATGGAATTAAAGAGGAATGTAGAAGTTTAACTAGCTGGCTGCAGTGCAAGTTTTACAAGCTGCTTATCTTAGTAGTACAATACTCCCAGTAATTATGCTGTATTGCATGCTGCTACAGTAAAGTAACACACCTATTATTGTCTCCAACAATATTTTTACATACTGCATTTACACGTTGAGCCAAGGGCACATACTGTTCCCTTCCACTTTCCAAAGACCAAGACATCTTTACAAAAGTTCATGCTTTTCTATGGGAATACACTGAGTGATTACTAATAACAACATTCACTACAATATACAACACCGCAAATGAAAAACAGAGAAGAATTTTCAATGCTTAAATCTATGTAACCTGAACGTAAGCAACTTTTCTCCCAGTGGGTAACAATTCATAGGACAACACTGGTTTGATTGTTTTACTCAAAGAACAAACTGCAAATAAAATATATAAAGTTTAAACAATTTACAGTACTTAACAGCTTTAAACTGACTACAGCTGGAGTCTGCATAAAACTGTACACAACAGCTGTTAAAACATGCTTAGCAAGCTACTGTCGGATTCAAAATGATCACAAAGTGATTACGATTTTTTTTTCTCAGCAGCTTTGGAACATATTTTCCAGAATTACAATTACAGTAGCAGAAAGCAGACTCATGGTGATAGATGACAAATGCTAAGATAGAGGGTGAGAGTTTGAGGCTTTGGACATACTTAATGTTTCACAGGCACATAGTGACAACTGCTGATGTCAAAGACCCTTTTAATCTTGGGAACCCATTTGTTAGTCATTCTTTGGATGATTTCCATTTCATTTTCAGTTCAGACAACAAACCGATTTCATGAAGACACAGTGATGTTGCTACTCCTGGGAGTTGCTTTCCCTACATATACATCATTACTGATCTGTCAGTTGTTAATTCAACATGGAACAGGACTGGCTTAAAATATTTTTTATCCTTTTAGGTTAGACACATGATATATGGAGTGAAGGATTTCCTGATGCTTAAAAGTAACTATAATTACTAACCAAATCTTCAAAACTTAGTACAGTGCTTGTATTCACTCATATGCCAGAGGAATTTTTCCCTTGGACGAGTGTTTGTTAAAACAGCAGTTACTGATGTCACAGACAAAGCCATGGCAAATAATCCCACTGACAGCATCTTACAGGAAACAGAAAGTAAACCCGAAAACCTGTGTTACTATCCAAGGAGAAGGCAAAATCACCATTTTATCTGGTTTACTATCTCACACTTGTTTAACTTCTAGCCTGAAGATTGTATACATGTCAGAATGTAACAGCATTAGTGTACTAGAAACTTGTGTCCTTGACTAACACTTGATAGTCTAGCCTATACCCTCCACCCAAACTGCTGAGATTTTGAGGTGTATTTCAATGTTTAACTTCATAAAATTAAAGCTGGTATACCAGACATTAAAATATTGCTTCCTGAGTGAAATCTGTAACTACCTTTCTTTTGTTTTTTTTATATAGAATTCTATCTAACATCTGGCTTTCATTAGTGCCTGGTATGATCCAGTTGTATAGCTAGCAGGCAGGAGAAGACAGGCATTTTATGTTACTGGGTCTGAGGCTAATTTCAGGAGTTGCCAAATGTAGAGAAATTCATTAAAGCTTACTTTTTCATTCTTTATTCTTCTGCTTATAGAGATCTGCTTGAGTGTGTGTGTGTGTGTGTGTGCGCGCGCGTGTGTGCGTGCGTGCGTGTGATAAATATATATATATATATATATATATATATATATATATATATATATATATATATATATATGGTTCCATTTCACAATATCGAATTACTGAAAACTCGAACTTCATATGATCGAGACCATATGATTGAGTTTTCAGTAACTTGAAATTAGGAAGTGAAATAAAAAAAAAAAACCCACGCACATAGTTTCTGCAGGGGGGCAAGCTGCCCTGCACCCTCCCTACTTAAATATACCATCTTTGTGATCGCATTATAGTGAGGAAACGGGAGATCTCTCGTTCTGCACTTCTGCATACAGCACGGAACCAGAAATTTCCCTTTTCCCCATTGTAGCGCAATCTCGGAGTTGGTATATCTAAGTAGGGGGTGGGGGGCACGTGGAGGATACACACACACACACACACACACACACACACACACACACACACACACACACACACACACACACACACACACACACACACACAAAATCAATTTATAATATATTTCTTTACTGGGGGTATTATACTGATCTGAACTGAAAATTGTATGTTTTTCAGTGCTCTGAGAGTGTGGTAACTGTCTATTTTTCGTATATGAAAACGTATAAGGATGAGAGAAGGTTTTGCTACCAATAAACAAGGTTATATGTATATATCCTCTTGACCTGGTACTTACATTGGATTGTACCTTGTCCAATTACATAGAAGACAGACAGACAGGAAAAAAAATAATTTATTTAGTTTGTGCAACATTTCTGTCTTGAATTTTTGCAATTAAACATACTTCCCAAATGTAAGGTCTTTTTAACCGTGCAGAAATGTGCATGATAAGAGATAAAAACACCATCAATTAGGCCCAGCATGACAGTACTGCCTGCTGGTTAAATAAATGTGATTTCAGAAGGTGACATGGTTCACGTCACTTTCTGGCCATGGGAACGATATACATTAGCTCATCTGGCTGGAAGTAAAAGTCTGCAGCAACGTGGTAAACGTGAGAAGAATGCGTTACTGCACTACGTACACTTTATTGTACTTTCTGCTGCGATGCTGTATAATTTCAGCTGCAGAAATAAAAGGAAGACTTCAGGATTAAAAAAAAATGTGCTGATAAATTTAAAAAAACAACAGTTGTGAGTTTATGTTTTTGGCATACTGCAGAATGTTTACACAGTTACCATTGGTGAATTGGGCTAATCATGACTGGACTGAGGACATGCTATTGCCTAAACAGAAGATGCAGTTAAATAAGCCAAAGCAATGTGCAGTGGGGTTGTAGATGAAGGACTGAGACACCTGAATAAAAGTGGGCTCAGAGATTATTTAAAACATAAGCTTCCAACTCTGTGAAATTCCTTTGGCCAGTTAAAACTGAATACTAATCTTAGAATACACAGGTTGCACCTTATGCAATACAAACAAAAACTGGTCAAAAGGACAGATAATTCTTTGACTAGAGTATGTACTTTGGCACTAAAATGTCAGTTTACTGATAAGGATCTTAGGAAACATCTTAATGCGATAGTTACTGCTAGCACCACCCCCATGACATATTCCAGAATGATGTCTACAGCAAACCAAAAGGTCATTCAATCATGGAGTTGCTCACTGAAGGTTGAAGATTATATCAGCAGTTAATGACCCTTCCCTGTTTTACTATGACAGTATACATACTGAAACCAGAGGCAGAGAGTGCCAGACATGTAACACAGGTCATAAGCCTTGTCTTTGTCCTGCATATAATGAAACGCATTCTGCACTGGAAGAAGGGAAACCTGACAAAATGTTCTAAAGCAAGCAAGCAAGCAATACAAGCAATTTCAGCTCTGCACAGTGAATCTTAACCACACGTGAAAAGGTCCTAATGGAAGCAAAGCCCATAGTTTTCATTTGTTCCTGATTTTGTAGAAAGTATCTGATTTTGCCCTGTGCCCTGTAAAAGTTATGATGAGAATAACAGTCAGTCAATTATGCAAAACATTAGTGTTTCATGTCTTTTATTATTCAGCAAATGTATTATGTTGCAAAATTTGTTGTTTAATTCATTTTCAAAGTGAATTAAACCAATATTTAAAAATTGTCTCAATTTGTGAGCCTTTATCCCCATTAATTTTGGCTTTGTCTCTAATTCTTAAAGAAGGAATTTGAGAGCTTTTATACCCCATTATTTTTGGCTTTGTCCCCAATTCTTGAAGGGATTTGAGAGCCTTTATTCCCATTATTTTTGGCTATGTCCAAATTCTTGAAGAAGGGATTTGAGAGCCTTTATCCCCCATTATTTTTGGCTTTGTCCCTAATTCTTGAAGAAGGGATTTGAGAGCTATGGCCAAGCCACAGGAAAACAGCTGAGGTGCATATTGATGATTTGGATAATGCCAAACATACTGAGCAAGTAATAGAAGCATTTTTATGCCTTTACGATTACTGCATACTGCATGCAAAGTGTGGACCTCCAATCACACTGACATGAGGCCTACCCAACTCTGGACATAAGACAACCTAGCTTACCAGGAGATGTGTATACACCATCTTAAAATTAGGAGTATCAGGAAATATACCTATTATGCACTTCCCAACAAATTTATGGAGTGTCAGTACATACTCTAATTTATCTACAGCCAGTGCACGATACTAAGGTAGTATCACAAAGTGAAAGCGTCAGTACATACTCTAATTTATCTACAGTCAGTGCATAATACTAAGGTAACATCACAAAGTGAAAGCGTCAGTACATACTTTAATTTATCTACAGTCATGCACAATACTAAGGTAACATCATAAAGTGAAAGTGTCAGTACATACTTTAATTTATCTACAGTCAGTGCACAACACTAAGGTAATATCATAAAGTGAAAGCGTCAGTACATTAAATTTATCTACAGTCAGTACACAATACTAAGGTAATGTCATAAAGTGAAAATGAAATTCCTTTCACCACAACTGTAACTGTTCAGTGTCACTAAACAGCTCCAGATGGACAGATGGTATGTTCTATGTTGTGGACGTACCAGGATTGCCCATAGTTGAGGTAGCCACAGAAGAAGCTGTTAAACATTGTATCAGATAGCATTAATTTAACGGTAGATGAACAAAAGGTTAACCAAAGGAAAACACAGACAATGAAATATATGCCTCTGAACTATATAGCTAATCTAAAGGAAAAACTGCCAACCAGATAGGCAAGATTCGTATACTTCAATGAGACAGCTAAGCTCATCCTGAATTTGGAAGCACAAATTTAAATTTAAATTTGAGTTTATTTAAGTATATATATCCTAAAACAAAAACATATGCCTTCAGGGACTGTTTAAAATTGGTGAGCATCAAAGACATCCTCAAGCATCCTGCTACGAGGCTCAACAGGTACAGCCTTTTAAAAGTAAAGGGATATTCCCAAGAAGTAGAAATGCACATCTGAGACCTCCAACAGCTCCAGGGTGGAAGCGTGCTGGGCATGAGTGGGTTGATGCTGGGTCAGACGAAATGTTCATTGTCCCACCATGAAAATGTAGTTCACACATCAACGATAAGCTACAATCAAAGCTGAATAGACTTGGGTTAGTAGTACTGCAGAAAGTAGATGACATGGACTGGTTTCAGTCTTGGAGTGAGCACTAAAAAGAAATGTTCCCTTCTGCATACTTCTGGAGCCTCAAACTAAAGGCTACTCTAAATAGATTTCCGCACAGGATTATGACTACCTAAGAACTTATTCTAAGCTTTGCAAATGCAAAGTTGTTCAAGAAGATTGATACAAAACAATGACACTGGTTAATACACCTAGATGCATTACATCTTCTAAGAACATTTCATGTTCCATTTGGCTAGTACTGTTGGAAACATTTGCCATTTGGGTTGAGTGCATCCCAAGGCCTTTTCAAATCCAGATGAACCAGACTCTTAAAGGTCAACATGGTGCACAGCTGATGTGTTTGCCTACAGAGAAAGTGAAGAAGCCCATGGCAGAAATCTGATCAGTCTGAATGACAGAGTTATCAAAACAGTACTAATGTCTATCAGTGACAAATGCAAAACAAAAGCAAATAAGTATTTTACCTTTTACTCAAAGTCAGAGATATATAAAGAAAATGCCAAATCCTCCAAACAAAGATGACTTACATTGGCTTCTGAGAATGCTGAAGGAAGTGCTTTCCTACAAACAATGTCTGCAGAGCAGGCACATACAAGTTTTGCAGAAAAAAGGAGCAGCCTGGATGTGGAACATTGACCACCACTGACTACTGCTGATGCCTGTCTAATACATTATGACTCAATGGAAACACTGATTTTGGGACTACATGCAGAACTAAAAGGCTTAGGTGCAGTGCATAAGAGTTAAGGTCTTTACAATACAGTTGCAAGGTACAAAATGTGATTCTGACCTCTGGTTATTGGCTAGACTTGCAGTAGTCTGCAGACTGATACCTTAGTATTTACCAATGAACCTATGAAGGTAAAAGGCTGATTGTAATACAATAATATGGAATGAGAGATGGATGCAATTGTTTATGGAATACAGTGCTATCATACGTAAGTACCTTTATGGCAAGGCATTCACTCTAGTAACACAACAAAAATCATTTGTTAGTGTTTGGCAAAACCACCACATGCCATACCCCTACATCTCAACCTCTTAGTGGCAGAAATCTAGACAAAGCCAAAAATAATTGAGAGGCAAACGCCCCAAATTAGAGTCAGATTTAAAGTATTGCCCTTATAACTTGGAAAGTTGCAAGAATAACAGGGTTTGCTTTAACATGTATTTTCTGAAGGTCATGAAGTCTGAAATTCAAATGTTTGCCATTATTTGGTGACTTCAGTCCTCAATGGTTTGCCAGAAAACCACACCTTTCATGAGGAACAGACCAAAATATATGTCAAAAATCTGGACAGTCTACAAAAATCTGGACAATTGAGAGGTGTGGGAATACAAATGCATACTTCTCAAAACAGAAGGACATGACAGAAGTATTTACTGAAGAGAAAAAAAAGTAGATATGCTTAGTTGACCACCTATCCCAGCTAGCTATGGTGATATGGAGCTGCATTGGTGAACTAATGAAACTGACGTTTAAACCAAAGACTTAGAAATGCACTCTGTTGCAGTTATCAAGTTTGTCAAAGAAAAGTAAGACATGCTTTGCAGAGAAACTTCCAATTACCCTAAATGTGATGCATTCAAGGAGCCATCTATCACAGAGGGCTAGAATGAGCTGCTAAAAGACTTAACTTTTTTTCCTGGTTCTTCTGGAATGAATTAGTTAATGACACAGGAGTTATACTCAGTGGGAGAAATGTGCTCATTCCTGAGACAATAATTAAAACATTCCAATGCAATCCCACAAAGATCATCAAGGTGGTTGTAAAGATATATTTTTCCAGAGAAAGTATTTGCTGGATAAAGTTTAATGTTGACACTGAGAAGATGAAAAAAAAACTGTATATGCGCAGTATATTAAGATGCAAACACAACCCCCCCCCCCAAAAAAAACTTTTCATCTACATAAGTTACCATCCAAACTATAGCAATACATTGGCCTTTATGAGTGACAGTTGCTAGATACTTGAAATGTCCACTTTTGGATGAAGTGATCATGCTGCATCAGCCAGCAGCTGCTGGGACAATGTAGTTCTACATGTCTTTGTTTGAAAAACATCAACATTATAACAGACAATTAATGCCAATATATGCAAAGTATTCAAGAAATTCATTACCAAATAGAAAATCAGGCATGTGAGAAATTCGTCCCATTACACAAAAGGTAATGGCTGACTGAAGGGAATATATGACACATTGGGTCAGTTATCAACCTTGAGATGTGGCGGTAACATACCAAAGTCCCTGTTAATTTTAGAGCTACCCCCAATGACAAACTATCACTTGCAAATGTGCTGTTTGGTAGGCTTTTCACTACTCTTTTGTCATGTTAATCCAGGCAGAGAGGAGTACTGGCTTCACCAGGAATCAAGATCAGCAGCCATGAAAACCTACCACCATTAACACAGCAGCTGCAGGGAACTTTCACCACTCAATGCAGAACAGCTTGTGAGAGTCTTTGACCACGAAAAGAAAACTCAGTATTCAGGCTCTGTGGTACAAAAGTGTGAAGAACCTAGGAGGTTTATTATTGAATCATGAACTGGTAATGGGATATGACATAAGAAAAGCCATCTTCTTGAAATGTCAGTGCCAGGAGCAACACAAACCTAAAAGGGATTGATTTGATGATCCATATCCACCTGAGATAAGTGAGGAAACCATGACTGATCTTTGAGAAACACCTTCTACAAGTGTAGTACACAGACTATACTGACACGAGAAAAGAAAGTTTCAAAACCAGAGAGTTGTGAATAAACCAACTTATTAACACTCATAAGTATACCCTTTAAAGATATGCACCCCTTTGTATTTTCTACTGTTAACTTAGTGTGTTTCTCTTGGTGTTTATTTTACTATGCCAGGCATGTAAAAGAATATGAATAGATGGTTATCTGTTGGACATTTGCCTATAGATATAAACATTTGATACATTAGTATTATCAAAAAGGATAATTCTACTCCTAAATTGTCATTTATAAACACACAGAATGTTGTGACATACTGCAGTACATTGTATAACAGAATCCATTTACACTGTATCATTTATGTCACCCCATGTTGTTAAACTATACAATTAGAACCACAGAAATAAAAGTTAGACAAGTGCAAAACATTGAACCTGATTGGGTCCCTTTGGGTATTCAGTGTTTCTAATTATTTCTAATTATTTAATCATTTTTGTCAGACTGCTCACAAGCTGGTCTATTAGCAGTAAACAGAAAGACTAAGAAGAAAAGGGCTTCATACAACTGCTTTGCTCTACCTTACTTACAGACATTACATATAGTAAGGAGACCTGCTTCAGTCTTAGCAGCTCTACTGGCTGAGCTCATGTCTCCTTTTATCCGCCGTGCACAAAGTACACCGAATTCCTAAATCTGCATTGTCCCAGCCTCTCTAAGCAATAGCGGAACATTTTCTTTTCCTCTATAGGTTACCACTCAGCTTCTCAGTTCCTTCATTTGTAACCCGGAGTTTGCTCATCTTAAAAAATCTTCACGTTCAACCTGCACCTTGATACACACACAACACACTAGTGCTGTTCCTTCCTTCCAGGCTATGTACGAATGTTTTAGTACTGCCACAAGTTCATTCAAAATTAGACATTACATCTCAGCTTCTTACAACTATGTTTCTTTTTCCTCTAACACAATTTTCTTGTGTCTAATGAGCTCTGTACAGAGTGCGTTTTCACAGACAGTCCCAACAAAATTGATAATAAAAGTATGGGAAAACAAGTGACATACATTAAGAAACTAAAGTCTTCCATCTTGTATATTTCAGCAGCCCCATTTTAGTTTAGCTTTTCACCCTACTTGCAAATTGCACAGTTTATATTTATAATCCATTACTTCCTGGCTGTTTGCAATAATTTAAGTCACATGCCAGATATCCTGTGATTATGCATATTAGTTAATTCTAGGGATTCGGCATTCTTTCAGCACGACATGATCCTTCTTGACACAGTCACAACTATTACCATCTAGATTATGTTGGACTAAGTTGGCCGTCAAGTCTAATATTCTTCCATCTGTAAATGTGTGTGGCATTTGCCTTACTTTTATATTCCTTTCACTGAATGAATAAATAAATAAAAATATGTCAGTTGTAGTCAAAACATATGTTTATATTTCAGACTGTACAATACTGAATGAAGTCTGATATCTTCCATGTTAATTTGTGGGTTCATTATTTATTTATTTTATTTTATTATTTTTTTTGCTTTCTCTCCCTTTTGATTCATCTATGCTCAAAAGCAGTTTGGTTTTGTAGCCAACCCCAAGGGCAACAATTAGGAATCAACACTGTAAATTAATGACACATGATGCCTAGTTCTCTTTTTGGAAATTGCTAGTACATGAACAGTTAAACTATAAATCACAAGACCAGCATACAGTCATAAATTTAAGTCTTTATTTCCTACTTTAACACACAGTAGAGACCAAAAAGGTTATAATTCCTTCTTTATAGTGTTGGAAGTTACATAATGAAGAAATGTCAGTGTGCGCAACAGTTTTGTCTATTGTGAACTACTGCCATTTCTCTGTCAGTGAAATGTAATCAAACCCATTTCTAAATGACAGGGAGTACAGTGCTCATTTGAAACAAAACTAATCACTTAATGAGAAGGAAAGAAAGGTTACATCTTTGTAGAACTAAATTTATTTGTAGGTTAGTAGTTAATAACCACTTGTCTAAAAGAAATTTGCTTAGAAGATTTCATACGTTCATAGGTTCATAGGATGATACTAGGCTATTTGCCCGGAGGCCCTTATAAGCCTAGCCAAGAATTTTGCCCACATTCCCTCAAAGTCAGCACCTGTTTCCCCTGCCAGCAGGGAGACAGGTGGGATCCCAGGGGTGTATTTTCTGTTTCCCATCCAGTTGTCAAGGTTCCTCTTAAAGAGGGCTAGGAGATACTCTGCTTGACATGGAGAGGAAGTCTTTTCTACAGATGGGGGGAGTCTTTGGGACACACATCTATCCCTCCAACAAGTTCTATTAATGTCACAGACCAGGTTAAGGCATTGCATGCAGGTTGCATGAGTGGAGTTTGACTCATGGATATGCAGCAACTCCATCAAGGTTGGGTCTGAGATGGCCTTGTATGCCAAACACAGGTCACAGGTCACCTCTGAGCAGTCTGTATGAGACTGAGTAGAGGGACAGGACTTTTAGCCTATCTGTATAGGATAGGTGTTTGAGACACTGGATTTTCCTAGTCAGGAACCTCTGTGGTCTCTCCAGCTGCTGCATGTGCTTGGCAAGGTACATGCCAAAGGGGGCACTGTACTCGATAATGGGTCTGATAAGGGAAGAGTACAGGGATGACATGACCTCCTTGTTCCTGGATGAAATACCTTTATTTATGAGGTAGGCCATGTAGAAAGCCTTCCGTACAATGGAGGCAACGTGGTGGTCAAAAGTCAGGTTGCTATCAACTTGGGTGCCAAAGTCCTTCACAAATGATTGCATGCTTAGTACACTGTTATTAATGTGATAATTAGTGGGGATGCCATTTTCCCCAAAGGGGATAATGATGCATTTCTTGGCATTCAGTTTGAGGCCACACTTCTGGCACCAGTCACTAGATTGGGTAAGGCCTTCTTGGAGGATGTTCACATCACTAGGTGGTCAAAAGTCAGGTTGCTATCAACCTGGGTGCCCAAGTCCCTCACAAATGATTGCATGCTTAGTATGTTGTTATTAATGTGATAATTACTGAGGATGCCATTTTTCCCAAAGGGGACAATGATGCATTTCTTGACATTCCGTTTGAGGCCATACTTCTGGTACCAGTCACTAGTTTGGGTCATACTTCTGGCACCAGTCACTAGTTTGGGTAAGGCCCCCTTGGACTAGTTTGGGTAAGGCCCCCTTGGAAGATGTTCACATCACCAGGGGAATTTAAGACAGACCCCAGCTTGCAGTCATCTGTGAACTTGGTCAGCCACAGACCACTGGTTTTGGCTTGCACCTTAGAAAAGTATATCCCAAACAGTAGAGGCCCCAAGACTGATCCTTGGGGTACACCGCTTGTTATGGTCTACTACTAGAGGTGGCTTCCCCTATTTTGACTGAGTGGGGTCTATCAGTGAGCCAGTTAGCTACCCATCTAGTAACATACGGGTTATGATGTAGTTTTGGGAAAAAGATATATATGCACACCCATACTAGGCACAGACATCTATTAAAGTATTGGGGTAAAAAATCTTTTTTCATGAATAAAAAAATATTCCAATGATGCCTGTTTGGGAGCTGAAATAAGGATTAACAGTAGACAAATCATATAAAATTAATTTCTTTTTTACGGACTTTAAAATATTTATAAACTCTTAAACTCTTCAGCTGGACTCATTGTGAAGAAAAAATAGATGGAATACAGAAGCAGCAATCTGATTTCATTTTTTGAGTGAATAAGGGGGAAATAACTAGGAGAGAAGGTTGCTTTTTGCATTGTCTGAACTTTGGAGCCAAAATGTACACAAAGAGCAGGCATAAGCTAAACAGTCATGTTATCCCTTGTTAACTGATTTCCACAACCGTAATCAGACCTCTGAACTGTACAGATTTTTGCAGAATGCCCACATTTTTGCCTCATATTTTTGGTCTGTTTTGCATAAAATTGTGGTTTTCTGGCAAATTAGTGGCAGATCATTAAAGGCTGAAGTTAGAAAATAATGGCAGACATTTGACTTTTAGACTTCGTATCACTCAGAAAATTCATGCTAATGCATAATCTGTTATTCTATCAACTTTCTAAGTTTGTAAGAGCAATATTTAAAAATTGTCCCTATTTTAGGCCTTTGCCCAAATTTATTTATTTATTTATTTATTTATTTATTTATTTATTTATTTCCAGTTTGATTACCGGGGAAGTCCACTGGGTCAACACGGCCCATTTTCAGTGGAGGCCCGGGGAGAAAAGCTCCGAGAATGCATTAAAAAAAACTGTTAGCATACAGGATTTAATTAAAAAAAGTTTACATACAGGTTTTACAAGAAATAAAAACAAGGTCTGAGAATGCATTAGCAGTTTACAAATATGATTACAAGAGGTACAACCTAGTATCAGAAACAATTCTGTAGAACCGATTAAATTAAGCTTTTTCATTGAGCATACATTAGCAGAAATTTATTGAAACTGAGTGTTAAGGTTGTATAGATATTTGACATGTATTGAGAAATTACTGGAATTTGAGAAATTGTGGATATGCTTTACATGCATATATTAGAGTAGAAAGGACTACTCTATATTTACAATATTTACAAGTTTTGTTGAGCAAATATAGCTGTAGGAGTGGAAGAAGTAAGGAGAGGAATAAAGCCGCAGGAGAGTGGAGGGAGATTTGATAGAGTTGAAAGAATATGTCTGAGGGAGGTATATAGGGATTATGTGCCAGTAGGGGGAGACTCTTATGGCTTAAATTGATCAAAGCTTAAGTAGGGAGGAGGCAGGGGCATTTCCGTTTAGTAGACAGGTGTATGAAAAGCTGGGCTTTGTAATTTTCAGAGTTTGGGGTGGTTCTTAGTGATTGAGGAAGGGGAATTCCATTTTTTGCCTAGAGCATAGGAGAGGAGCAGTTGGCCAGCAGGATGTTTGGATTTATGGATAGCTATTAAGTTCTGATGTTCAGATCTAAGGGTTCTGTTGGGAATATAGGGGGGAAGGATATTATTTAGAGCAAGACATTTTTGTAGGCTGAAATATGAGTGTATGAGCTGTAGAGAGTTGTAGGTAATCTAGGTAGTTTGGTAGTTCTAGCTAGTTCAGGGATTGTAGGGTGAGTGGAATATTTGGATATGGAGGCAAATGTTTAGATTTTATTGTAGCAGCTTTCTAGTTTGGAGGTAATGGAGGAGGACAGGTTGGTTAGGTGAGTAGCACCATATAGTAAGGAAGGAAGGAAAAAAGTAGAGGCCAGAGTGTGTCTTGTAGAGTTGGAGAGAAAGTTATTGTTCCTATACAGCATACCTAGCTTTTGGTGGGTCTTTTTAATGTTTTGTTGTACATCTGTATTGGACTTTAGGTGTTCATCAACTATTATGCCAAGCAGTTTAGCGAAGGGGATGACTTCTATGGGTGTGTTGGTTTGGCTAAGGATTTTGAAGTCATTTTTATTGGAGTAGTTCTTAGTGGGTGGGAATAGTAGAATTTTGGATTTGTTTGCATTAAGAGAGAGGTGGTTTTGGTGCTTCCAGTTTTCAGTTTTTGAGAAGGCAGTTTGGGTTTTTGACAGCAATTCAGGGAGGTTTGAGGCATGAGGCAAAGCAGACTAGAGTTGAGTCATCCACATACTGAATGATTTTGGTGTCAGGAATAGCAGTGTAAAAGTTATTGATGAAGATGTTGAATAGCATAGGTCCGAGGATGGATCCTTGTGAGACACCGGTAGGGGTGGATAAGAAGGAAGAGGTGGAGTTTTTCCATTTGACAGCCTGAGATCCCTCTGATAGACAGCTGGAGAACCAGGATAGAGTTTTAGGGAAGATGTGAAGGTTTGAGAGATGACAAAGAAGATGGTTGTGGGAGATACTGTCAAATGCCTTGGACAGATCATGAAGAACAGTAGAAACTAGCTGCCCTGAATCATGGGCTTGGTTGACAGTATCTAAGAAAGAAATTAGGGCAGTTATGGTGCTGTGGCCGGGGCGGAAGTCATGCTGATTAGGTATGAGGAGATTATTTTGGGTCAGGAATGACATAAGCTGGAGGTGGATGCACTTTTCAAGGATTTTAGAAATAGGGGAGAGTAAGGCAATAGGGCAGAAATAATTTGAGATGCTGGTATTTTTTCCTCCCTTATGGAGTGGGAGAATGAAGGCTGAGCACCAGAGTTTGGTGACATAGGATTCTTTTATTGATCTGTTTATAATGATACTGATTAGGAGAGCAATGCCATCTGCGGCATGTTTTAGGAAGGATTAGGGAACGTTGTTGGGTGCATTAGAGCAGGGCTTAAGTTTGGATAGGAGTTTTTTTATGAGAGTTGTGGAGACGGATTTAAGCTCAAATAGAGGAGAAGGTTATTTGGAGGACTTGAAGGGGGAGGGTGAAGGGTAGCTGGGTTATTGTTGGGAAAAGATTTTGTGAGGGAAGAAATGATTTCAATGAAAAAGAAATTGAATTCAGAACCTAGTTGATGGTCAGTTTTACTTGGGTTGGGACATGGATTCGTTTTTGAGCCTGGATGGAGAAGCGAGTTTATTGTCTTCCAGAACTGTTTTGGATTATTATAGTTATTAGACTGGAGCGTAGTGTAGTAGTTTTATTGTCCTTGTTGATTAGCTTTTTTGTGAGGTTACGGAGCTGTTTATATTGAAGCAAGGTGCTGGGTAAATAGTTTTTTTGGTGAAGTTTCCACAGTTTGTCCCTTTGGTGCATTATTTGTTTGGTCTCTTTGGAGAGCCAGGGAACTGTGTTAGTTTTGATTATTTTATTTCTAAGGGGGGCTATGGAGTTTAAAGTTTCAAGGAAGACCAAGTTAAAGTTTTATTTATGGTTTTGTCCAGATTTCTTGTGCTAAGAGGTTGAGAGTGTATGCCAGTAATAGTTTAAAGAAAGACACATAATGCTTGTTTTTGAGACTTGTAACAATCAAACTTCAGATATGGGACTTAACAAGAAAATCAGATAGCTGTTTGACTTCAAGGCCCAGCACAGAAAAGAATGCTAATAAATTCTTTCCTCCTCTGCTACACTTGAGAAACACTTTTGAGATTTTTCATCCCAGTGAGTCTCTACCAGAAAAAAAGGGGAGAGATCAGCTGAACCTGCCTACTAAGGTGTTACATAACATATAGTAGCATCGATCTCTTGGTTGCCAGTATGTTTAAGCTGAAACCAAGCAAGACCATTTCCAGACAAATGTAAAGAGCAAACATCAATATTTCAGGAAATGTACAAATAACCAAAACGGTCAGTGTTATGTCAAAATGACCAAATAAAAAACAAAGATCACACATTCTGCAGGCAATAGGTAGAACCAAAATGTAATATGTTGAGCGCTTTCATTCAGAATTGAAATTCCACTTTGTCTGACCACGTGTGAATGAAAGCACTCGACATATTCATCCTAATTTACAATATTGTAGAGCAGTCAGACAGGTTGTTTCCCAGGCAGAAGCTGTTAGGTGGACATTGTATGGGAGGCCGAGAGGGCATTTCCCAGGCACAAGCTGTTAGGCAGACATGAACAGCACTGTGCAAGGGGTGTAGATCTATACTCAGAAGTCAGTGCTGGGCAAGCAGGGCACTATTTAGTGCATTATCAGAGTCATTTAAGCAGCCCTGATATGGAATTGTGGCTGCTTAAATGATTTGTTTTGTGAGTGGGTACTTCGTGCATTAGGAAATATATAGTTATTGCTACAGTACTAAGTACATTTTTTTTTGTTCCTCAGATTTCTTAGCTCTGGAGCATTTTTGGCTCCTCAACTGCAGGGAACTGTTTTTGGTCCTCAGCTTTGGTTACTAACTGGTGGACTGCCCAGGGTGTCAGTTAATCTACTTTAAAGTTCTGAATTTTAACCATCACAGCTCACCTGGTAGGCTCAGTTTGATCATGCTCTGGAGCAGCATCAGCACTATGTAAGTATCTGCCATCAGGTGGCTGTTTCCTCTGCCCCTGTCAGCTGGTGCAATATGATTGACATTCCATCTGCCATCTGATGGTTCATACGTATACAGTGCTTTCCAATAACTTCAAGTGGGCTGATGAACTTGCACTGCCTTTTTATCTGCGTGTTCTTTTTACTCTAGTCAGTGATCCAAACATTAACTTCACTTCCTTAGCTTCTCTTTACCTGTCTATGTATCCCTTGTCATAGTTTTGTTTAACCACATGTGCAAGGTTTTCTAGTGGTGCAACCTTCTTTATTTCCTTGTTGCTTACCATCAGCTGCCACCGGCAACTTACCCACTAGGTCTACTGGACACTGCTTTCTGCTCTCTGACTTACTCTGACCAACACTTGTTGCTGGTGAAGAGATTAAGGCATCTCACCGAAGTGTCATATTGCTGCTGGGGGGGGGGGGGGGTCTATAATGATCTAGTTCCCTGTTTCCCCCTTATATGCTTACATTTCCTTCTGAGTTGGCATGCAGCATATTATTTTGCCTCTAGGGTGACTTACGAATGTCCCCACCTATTCCCATTGTATGGTATGTCCCCCTTATGTATACCCAGTCTTCACCAGAGAGCTAAAATAAGGAGCATTCAGGCACTCCCCACCCCATACTTCTCCTGCTGCACCGCAGACACCCCAGCTGTTAATCAAACCTGGATTGCATGAGCCATGCTTAGGGTTTTATCCCTCTATGCCATGACATGGCTGGTATAACCTTGTGTCAGTTCTGAATTTGCATAATGTTTCTCAGAATACATTGGCCTACAGTGCAGTAGTTCAGCCGATGACATTTGAGTCGTTGCTTGGGAAACTTCTTTACAATATGCACAAATGTTTTGAATGGTTTCCAGGTTTTTCTCTTGAAGGTTAACAGTAATTTCTACTCTTTTAAATTTCTGTTAAATTGTTCAATTTCTTCATTGGCCTTTGGGTAATACAATATTATAACCAGTTTGGAAGCTGCCCTGGGCACTATCTGTTGGGGGTGCAACTGGCAGTGGGTAAGAATTGCCGATCAGGCATGTGTGCAGTACTGTGGCTGCTTGAATGGATTTCAGTAACTTAGAAGAGCAGGCATATACACTTTTTTTTTTGGTGGGAGGGGTTCTTCAAGTTTAGAGGACCTATTTTTTGGTCCTGAACTTCAGTGCAACAGACCAGGACTGACAAGCATGCCAGCTGATCTACTTACAGCTCTGGGGTAACACAAACATGACATTTGGTGCACAATATTTTTCCTTCTCCAGAAAGTCTCTACTGACAGAATGGGTGGACCATTGCTTGAGGTACTTTTTTGCATTACTTTCAGTGCTGAAAACTGTAGAAAGGAAAGTAATTCCGCAGCAAGTGTAACTTTTGAGGTTAACACAATTTATGGTAATTTTGTATTAATCTATCAAGTTAATGGCAATTTGACAATCCAAGGATGCAACACGGAAAAGGTTGCACTATGTCAACTGCTATTTTCCCTTGCCAAGTTTGGGAATGGTACTGGTTGAAGAGGTGGCAGTTACATAAGTTTTGTTATGAAAACTGGCATGGTACACATGCACGGACGGTTTCTTCCACTTGCTTGGTAACTTCATGCCACTAGTATAATCTTGCATTCTGTTTTTCCCCTCCTGTACATGCTGTACACTTCTTTCTTGCAGAGCATCTGGTGCTAGCAAGTTATTAGCACCTCAAAATATACTTGAGTAAAAGCTAGAACTGTAGCTAGGTTATCTAGTGCACTGTGCAGTTTCGTGAACTGAAATCCCTCTCCTAAAATGTCTTCTTGATGTTGAGCAGCAAAACATGTTCTCTGTAGTTAAAGCAAACAGCTTGCTGCAAACATAACAAGTGGCTTGCTACTATTGCATAACCACACAAAGCTCTTCATTGCTTTGCAAAGGCTGTATTGGTATTCATTTCTTAAAAGTACAACACTCCCACACTTTCAGCACCTGCTGATCATGCCCTTTTAACACTTTGAATCCTGGGGCAGCCAGCCCCTTTGCCCTACCCTTTTGGCAAAAGCAACAACTTCTACATTATCCACTGGTGTGTTGTTAGCAAGAAGTAAAGGTAAAAGGGATATCAGTGAGCAGCCATGATCTTGGTTTGTGCTGAATCATATAGTTAAAATGCAAAAGTATGGCAAACCACCTGGCAGTATGCATTGCTGCTCTTTGCAGCTCTTTATTGTAAGAAGTGCAGTTGGACGGCTATGATTCATTCTCAGCATAAGCTCATGCCACTACAAATATGTTTGCCACATCTCTGTTGCTCAGACAAAAGTAAGAGCTACTTTTACAACAAAAGAATACTTTAGGTCTGCGTCAGTAAGTGTTTTAGATGCAAATGCAACTTTTGTTTTGCTTGCATTGTATTGTCTAGGAATGCTACCAGCACATTGTCTGAAGTATCAGTAGTAATCATGGTAGGTAATGAAAGATCAATCAGGGCTAATGCAGGGTGATTTATCAACTACTTTAGCAAGTTGAAACTTTGCTGAATAATAGCATAGTGGGTTAAAGCAGAAGTTCATTGAAATAGAATAAACATTGTATATCACAAAATAAAGCTGAAGATGAAAGTAATGTTTATAAGTCATTTGGTGTAGGCGTATGCGCAACAGCTATCATGTGATCTGGATCAGGTGTTAGGCCTTCTGCACATACTATATGTCCCAAGAAAGATAGCCTTGTTTATGTGAAATGACAACTTGGTACAATAAAGTAAAACCGAAGAATGAAAGTCATTTTTGCTAGACATTTGATGAAGGCATTTGTGCAACAGCCATCATAAGATCTGGATCAGATGTTAGGCCATGTGCAGACACTATATGTCCCAAGAAAGACAGTTTTGTCTCTGTAAAATGACAACTTGCATAAGTTTAACATCAATTCAGCTGAGTGGGTCTAATGCAAATCAGCTTTGAGATTCTTGTCATGCAGCTCTGATGATGCCTCAGTAATGATGTCATCTAGGACATCAGGTACATTTCTTGAAACAGAAAACATTTTTGAACACAAGTGCTGAAGCAAAACTATGTACATATGAATGCAGTGAGGTCTCTGATTTCCTCTGATCAGCAGTTTGCAAGTCCAGGGTAGACAAAACTTTTTCTCTTCCAGGTTCAGTATGCACTTCCTGTATATGCAGTAAAATAAAAAAAAAACTGTCAACTGTTCTCTTGTAAGGTCCACACAGACAGGCAGACAGGCAAATGGTCTTCCTTTCAATGGTATCCTAGTCTACTAACAGCTTTTCTTACAGAATATTGTTAACTACCAGATTACATATGTACAAAGTCTTTCACACAGCGAAGAGAACCATCTTGGCAAGTGGTGATGTTTACGGCACAGGTTGTACTAGAGCAGAATTGATATGTTCTTTTGCCAGTTGTACATTTAAAGCAGCAGACGGATGCTTCACCAGTACAGCATTATTTTCACTTATAATATAAAACTAAGTCTACACTGCATTTCACTTATTTTATAGATCTTAACAGGCACATCAACACTGGAACTGTTCTTTTAAACGACTCACCAGTAAATGTGTACATGTACAACATTAGTAATCAGACAATTAAAAAACAGCTGAATTCACTTCAAAGTCATAAAAATACAGGCTTCTAGTTTAGAGAACTTAGCTAGGTTATATCACACACAATCATATTGATTTTTACTATTGTTAAAAGCCCTTTTAACAGTTGCCCTCATATAATGAAACACAACATAAGTAAAATTATATTTTATACTTAACCAAACTAAGCTGGTATGCTGATTTTGCTTTTTTTAGCTCTTTTGATTAGACTAATAAAGCAAACCACACCTATGTTACAATTTATCAACGGGCACAGCTAATGAATGCACATGACACTAATAAAGAACTACATGAAACTGGTTCTGTAGTTATAACCCAGGGCAACATATGGCACTATGCTGTGGCCCCTCTAAATTAATTTTAAACATTTCTGTTGATAAACATTTATTTATTTTACTTATAATTTTTGCCGAATAGTTTACTTTCCCTTTCAGGTTTGTGGAAGTTGTTCAAATGAATGCTAAGTATGTTAAGAATTCTGACTTCTGACAAAAAAAAAAAATAGGTTGTTTGGCTAGGCTGTCCCCATTAAGGCATATAACCTTACAGTAAATAAGGTAATGTGCATTAATAGCAATAATTATGTAATATATGGATGATAAACATGCCACTTTAATGGATATTGTTGGGCTGCAAGACTAAGCAGTTGGCAGCCATTTCCCACTGGCTCATGCCACATCAGGTGACTGGTGTCTGAGTAAACCTGAAAAACAAAAGAAAAACAAAAGGAATACTTGACTTGTGCATGAATGGAGAGGGTCTATATTATAACATCGAAGTTCTCTAACATCGAATGTTATAATATCGAACCCGTACTGTCGAATGCTGAAAACAGCGAAGGTGCAGGACATCGAATTCTTTCTCAGGGAAAGAATTTGGTGGGCCGTTGCTGTGTCTTCGCTATTTTCAGCATTCGATATGTTGAAGCGTTACAGGTCGGGTTCAGGTAAGTGTGCGATTGTGTGTAGGTTAGGGTTAGGAGGTGGGTTAGGTTAGTTAGGGTTAGGGAGCAGGTCAGGTAAGTGTGCGGTTGTGTGAACGTTAGTGTTAGGGTGCGGGTTTAGGTAAGTGTGCGATTGTGTGTAGGTTAGGGTTAGGGGGAGGGTTAGGTGAGTTAGGGTTAGGGTGCGGGTCAGGTAAGTGTGCGATTGTGTGTAGGTTAGGGGGCGGGTTAGGTGAGTTAGGGTTAGGGTGTGGGTGAGGTGAGTGTGTGATAGTGACGGACCTTAGGGTTAGGGCTGGGTTAAGGTAAGTGGATAGCTAGCACTGTATGTACAGTTTAGTTTAGGTGTAGGATTTTAAGTGTATGTGTGTGGATGGCTGTTTTTTGTGTGCGTTTGTGCTGTGTGTATGTTTCTTGGAATAGTGAATTTTTTCCCTGGGAAAAAATTTGCTATTCTGACTGTTCGATGTTTTCACACTTCGGTGTTTAGGGTTCGATATAATAACATTCGATGTTAGAGAACTTCGATGTTATGATATAGACCCAAATGGAAAAAGCTGCAAACACTGGGAGAAAAAGTAAATATTTTTTCTTTAATTAAGCAATACTCTCTGCTAGTTATATGATCTATGTTGTTGACGATTGTGTATTCAGGTGAACTGCCACTGCAAGCCAGCCTGTAGGATGGTATTTTTTTGTCTTCTGAACTGAACTGATTTAATATTGCAGGAGTGTGTGTGTGTGTGTGTGTGTGTGTGTGTGTGTGTGTGTGTGTGTGTGTGGGGGGGGGGGGTAGGGGTGTGCACTAGGTTGCCTTATGTGTGCTTGAGAATAATGAGTTTAAATAACACTGTTGTGAGCATTACTTTTATATTTAGTCATTCACTTGATCGGTCAGTCATATGTCTGAGGTGTAAATATTCAATCAAGTGGCTCTAACAGATAGGCAAGCAGACAGTCCTTGATTAAAACTGATACCTGCTGTTATTTGATCGCAGATAAGCAGTCTTTGATATGGCTTGGCAGGTTTAGTGTACATTTCAGTATAAATAGCTGAAACACATTACTGTGGCTATTATTATTTTTTTTTATATTAATCATAAATGGATATTGTGCTATTCCTGTCCATTTATGAGGTTCAGTGTAACTGATCAACACAACTAAAAATATGGATATATTAAACTATTGATTATTTTGGTGGAATATGTAATTGGGAAAATTACTAACATCTAACGCATGAGACAGCTGGATTTCTACAAAATTATGATGGAAAATTGAAGAGTATTTGCTTGCATACCTCAAAACTGGTATGATTTTTGGCCTTCAAATTTAGCCTTGCTCCCCTAGATTTATTGATTATCTTTAAAGTTAGACTTGTTTAACGATATACAAATTATTATACATCTGAAATAAGCAAATGTATAGACTGTTTCTCTATATGGAATATAGGATCTAAAGATCTTGTAATCTAAAAAAATAATAAAGTACTTGTCATTCTGATCCTTTGCTAAAATTTTTAAAGGCTGATGCTATGATTTTTTTGGTGCTCAGAGGTTGACAGATATGATGTCTTGGGCTAGCTGCAACAATCAGGCAGAGTAAATAGATTTGTGATACCTCTGTTGGAATATGAATAATATCTCAGGAAAAATATTTATCATTCTGAAATCATAAATAAGTGGAAAGATCACATTTTAAAATGTTTGAGTTTGGGAACACTACATCTAAACATAAGCAGCATGAACAATATATATATATATATATATATATATATATGTATATGGTTCTACCTGACTTCGTCGACAGCGCAGAAGACCGACAACGGAATCCGGAGCTCCAGAAGATCGACAATGAAGAAGACCGACGCGAATCGCGAGTGCCAGAACATCGACAATGCAGAAGACCGACACGACGGATGACAACACCAACGCCGAGGATGCCGACATGGGAAAAGGCTGTGTGAGTATGCGGTAGTGACGGACGTTAGGGTGCGAGGCAGGTAAGTGTGGAGATTGACGGTCTGTGGGGATAGGGGTGGGTTAAGTGAGTTAGGGTTAGGGAGCGATAGGGGTGGGTTAAGTGAGTTAGGGTTAGGGAGCGATAGGGGCGGGTTAAGTGAGTTAGGGTTAGGGAGCGATAGGGGTGGGTTAAGTGAGTTAGGGTTAGGGAGCGATAGGGGTGGGTTAAGTGAGTTAGGGTTAGGGAGCGATAGGGGTGGGTTAAGTGAGTTAGGGTTAGGGAGCGATAGGGGTGGGTTAAGTGAGTTAGGGTTAGGGAGCGATAGGGGCGGGTTAAGTGAGTTAGGGTTAGGGAGCGGGTAGGTAAGTGTGCGATAGTGACGGACCTTAGGGTTAGGGTAAGGTTTAGTGTGGGCTTGTAAGGATTTTGGTGTGCTTGTGTTGTGTGTGTGGTTTGTGGAATGGGGATGTGTTTTGTTTTTAATTGTTGTTATTGTGGTGTGTGCAGTGTATGGGGTTTCGTGTTTGTGTACCGTCGGTTATTTCGTTGTCGGTTATGTGTGGTTTCGTGTTTATGGACTGTCGATGATGTGGTGTCGGTGATGTCGTTGTCGGTGTTGTGTGGTTTCGACTATGTCAGGTAGAACCATGTATATATATAAAATCTCTGCATACATTTACAAATTGCCAAATATTACTGACCTGTTCCTTTACTGATTAACTGTGCATCAAATATGTTAAATGCATGGGTAACAATTAATCTCCCCAAATACTGACTGCTTTGCAAATTAATGGATGTATTCAAAAATCTCCTCCATGATAAAATGTGGTTTCTGTACAATCTGAGTGAAGAATCTGAACAGAGACCCAACATTAAAACTGAACCAAATGATATATAAAATATTAAATACAGTTTCCATGATTAGCACACTCTCCTTACACATATATGCATATACACATACCAGAAAATATATATGATGTTTACAGTTTGATTACAGGTGTTTGTTGGCATAAGGAAGGCTTCACCATAGCATTAGTTTGTATTTAAAGGCAGGCCTTTTGTATTTCCAGGCAGTTACGTACCTGATTCATAGGCTATCATAATGGTCTTGGTTGCTCAATATGTACACAATTTTAAAACAGCATTCCTGCTTGCAGAAGGTATCAGCTATGTTCCACAGTAAGCATTCTCTGATTAGTATGCCATGCTTTCACTGTGAAAAAATAAATATGAAGTTAAAAAGCTACTGGCTCTGTGTATATAGGGATGGAGCACAGATTGACTTACGTGACTCAGGTTTCAGTACCAAGCCTGATCTCTGAGGAATCAAACTGAGGAAGTGGCATTTTTACCAGCTCACTTACCTTTTGGGGAGAGGGGTGGGGTGGGATGTATAGTCAAGAACTGGCAGTTCTTGGTGGAGCCAAATGGCTCCCATCCAGAGGTATATACATATTAAATGTGCACTGGAAATTGGGCAGGGCAGTGGGATAAACATACAAAAAAGCCCTCCATATTATAGCTTTCACGATAACACCTTACCAAGGCACCCTGATCTCTCCACACACTGCTGACAGCTTACTCTGAGGCATCACCACTTGCAGGGCCTCAGTCTAATGAGTCTATTGCTCTAAAAAATGTTTAAGTCAGAAAGGTGTCTGTAAAGGTGGATCGGCTGATTAATGAGTATTTCTGGAACACTGTTAATGGCAGAGAGCTGCAATGAAAAAAAGAAAATCTAAAAATGTTGAACTAACAAAATAGCAACAATGTTTTATAGGTGGAGAAACATATTTACTCTGGGAAGAAAGGCCAAGAACTCTTCAGATACATTTCACAAGTTAAAAGTAAATATTTTAGCACTGTTGGATTTCAGCTGAAGTTTGTGGCTACTAAGAAAGGCAATATCGTTTTTTTTAATGCCTATAATAGGATTCTACTATGTTAAAAACATTTTTTTATCTTTGGGAAGAATATGACTTCCCTAAGCTGAATTTTCAGAAAGTGTACTATAGAATTGTTAGTAACTACCAAAAATTTATGAGCCTGCATTTAATTTGTATTAAGTTTTTTTTAACCATGTAAGACTGAAATATCAAACCCAGGAATATAAGAAATTTGCAATGAAATATCGAAGAAAATGATGCTTCAAAACCACTGAAGTGCAAACCAAAAAGTCATGTTTTAATAAATAGAAATGTACTTGCTAACACATTGCATAAAAGAAAAAAGGGAGGGCCCATTCATATAATAAGTGTATTGGAGCTAAGGTTCCTTTATTTAAATGGACAAGAACATATAAATATATATATATATATATATATATATATATATATATATATATATATATATATATACTTGTGTTAGAAAACATAAATATATTCAGCTACATACTGCTACTAAGTAGTCACACATGGAACTTAGAATGTGAATCAGAAATAATATGTAATGAAATTTGTCAGCTCCATATATTACTATTATTGTTGTCATTATTATTGTAAGTTAATTTTACAAGTTGTCCAAAATCCGTTCACAGCTTTGATTTTTTTCTGAGCTACTTGATCTCCTTGGAATGCAAATTTGCTACATGCTTACTTCCAAATTCACAGGAACACCAACCTCACACATTGTTTAGCAGTCAGACATCAACTCAGCTATTACATTTATTTCAGAAAGGCATACACATTTGAACTGCAGAGCGTGTTCCATCCCGTAGCTTTACAATTATATGTGCATCTTTAACCACTCAAACAGAATTGTTTACTGTTACAGATGTCACACTGCAGCTAAACTTAAGCATTCTAACAAACACAACTACAAAAGATAATTTCTGTGTACGTAACTGTATAACAAATTCAAGAATCATCACTGAAATCTCTTTATTTGCTATATTTACAGATCAAAAAGCATTGAATCTGGAGTTGAGCACATCAATCATAGTAATGACATTGCAGCATATGACAGACATGACTGAGACCTTTTTTTAACTTACTTAATGCATCGTCTACCCAAAATGTCTCAAAGTCCTATATAATAGAAAAAGGTAATGTAAAATGACTGTTAGCTTGAAAGCCAAACACTAAAGGGCTGGGGTTAGCCTCAATCTTTAGTTCTTTCTCATCTTCAGAACTGGATCATTCCAGCCGCAGTAATGAAAAATAACATTTCTGTTTTCCATTTTATTAAGGAGGTACCCATACTGCCTTTAACTCACTATGCCAGATTCTAGACAGCTTTGCTAAAGCCATTTATTTTATATTGACTTTAGATAATAAAAGCAATAGTTTTGGCCTGCCTTTACCAGTTCTTGACATGTTAAGAATGACGTTTGAACAACCACTAGTCAGAAGTGCCTACTGCCACTATCATCTTTTCTTAAAATCCTCAAATGTAGTAAAGGTAACAAGATACTAGCTTATATTACATTTAAATAGAGTGTACACCCAAACATTCTGATAAATAATTCAGAAAAGTAAGTGGCATTTACCATTTTCTGCCTTTTTACTCAGAAAGTACAAGGTCAGCCTGTAGAGAGTCGGGTGAAACCTCTCATCAAGAATTGCAACTGCCTTCATGAGATCATGCATTACAACTTGGAATGTATCCTTTTTCTCTCTTGTAAGTTATCCTAACCAAGCAGATTGGTACAATAAATGCTGCACACTGTTGAATACTTTGTCAGGCTAGGAAAAGTAGGTAATAGTCATACTACATTCCACAGCCCAAAATAAAAATTGGCATTTCAACAAAAGTTATGAAATTTAGCTACATTAGTGTCACTCATGTCCTTATCACAATTCACAGTTCATACATTTCTTGAAAGCACTGACAATTTTATTTTTTAAAAAACTGACAGAAATGCTAAACATTAACAAAAAATTGCCTTGCTTTTTACAGGACTGTGCATATGAGCAAATATTGTAAATGAAACACTTAAGATACAACTTAGTATATTATCAATATCTTAAGATAATCAAGACTGCAAGGGAAGTCAGAAGCTTATTTTGTAAGGCATACAATATTTGCACAGTATATCATGAGTGAAGCTCTGCTTTTCCTAGCCTGACAAAGTATTCAACAGTGTGCAGCATTTATTGTACCAATCTGCTTGGTTAGGATAACTTACAAGAGAGAAAAAAGATACATTCCAAGTTGTAATGCATGATCTCATGAAGGCAGTTGCAATTCTTGATGAGAGGTTTCACCCTACTCTCTACAGGCTGACCTTATACTTTCTGAGAAAAAAGACAGAAAATGAATTATTTATCAGAATGTTTGGGTGTACACTCTAAATGTAATATAAACTAGTATCTTGTTAGACTTTCAAAAATGATTACTTATTTATACAAGCTTTTCTTTTTACATAAAATATAATTTATCCTTCCCCAAGCACATATACATGACAATTACTTCAACGGCATTTAACAAAATCAAGATAAGGCAATACAAAGTACAAACCATTTCATCAAATCCAATTCATGTAGTTAATACCATTCATTCAACATGAAATATCAGTTACTTACATAATCTAGAATGGTCATTAAACTGAAAATATTGAAAAGTGAACTTGGGTATGTAAACCCCAGTATAAAACACATGCAGCAAAACTTAAAGCATAAATGAAATCAAAAATAGAATACATAACAAAATAAGAAGACACATTTTATACAGACACACACACACACACACACACACACACACACACACACACACACACACACACACACACACACACACACAATTTTGTGACAAATTATTGTTCATTTGTCAGAAGCAGAAACATAAAAAAACTTTCCGGAACATAAACAAGATGTAGTTATTTCCCTATTAAATCAAACAAAATAACATGACCTCTGAGCAATTCTACATATGTCTGTCTTCTTGCCTGAAATGTGTTCAACATTCAAAATAAGCAACCACAAAAACACAAATGGCAAAGTTGAAAGTTCTCAGATAAGTTTCTAAAAATAAAGGACATTAACAATCTTTGGAATTACTGCTCAAGGCAATTTCAACCAAGAAAAAAATCCCTGTTTATATAAGGGTTTTTCTATGCAGCACTTCACTCATTATAAGACAAATACATGCTACCCTTCTTCAGGCTAGCAAGAGCATCCTGTCCCTCTGCCCCTGTCTGGCAGAGAGCCAGGCACTCTCCTAATATCCAAATTCCACTAGGCAGAAATGCATTCTCCAAGTTTTTAAACTTCAATAAGGCAGTAGCACATTCTTCTTAGGCAGGGCTGTTTTTTCTAAAGGGAAGGTCAACTCACCGAACTTTCTGGAATCAGAAATCTCAAACAAATTATAACATGGTGTCCACTCCGCTGTTTAGATCACAACTTCTGTGAACTTAGCTTACATTGGGTGTGTCTGCCTGTATTTGTATGTGTGCACATGTGTGTAGATGCATGTGTGAGTGTGTGCTCATACATGTGGGAGATTGTGTACAGATATATACAGATAAATACAGATATGCTCACACACATGCAATCACTCACTCATACATGCTACATATTAATTGCGATTCTCACAAATGGAAGCGGATAACAGTGAAAGAAAAAGCATAAGCAAAGTTTGAGGTTGAAGAACCTCTACTTCATAATATACGTACCTTAGAAATAGTATTTATAGTTAGCGGAAGGGTAGCGGTACAGCCTCCACGTTTTGGGTGCATGAGGGGGTGTACCGCATGGAAAAAAAAAGGTCTAGGGGGTACTTTTTAAGTTTGCTGTTTTATTGATTTACTCATAATTCAGTTTTCTTAGTTTTGGGTATTGTAGTATATATACATGGCTTCTATCAAAATGTGGAAAATCAAAACATTTTTCTACAAAATGACTGACTTGTTTATCTGCATTTGGTAATACTGTATTACCAAAATCTCTGAAATGGTAACCACGGAATCAACATTTGAACATCAGAAGTTCCAGTGTTGAAAATCCACTACTGGTAAAATTTTTAAGGGGAGCAACCCCACCCCCTGCATATTATATATACAAGCTCCAAGATTGCACTACAGTGAGGAAAAGGGAACATTTCCCGATCCACACTGTACTGTGATCTCAGGGCAAAACATCAACTTCATATTAGCGAATGTGTACTCACTTTCGCTAATATGAAGTTGTATACCTTCAGTTCGACATTACGGACATTGGTAAAACACATGTTCCACCAACCCATTTTTGTTAAACTGTTTTTCCATGTTTTGATTATAAGCCTATATGTATTCATACATGTCAAGTATTTTATTATCCTGTTGTATCTGGTTTCTTAAAGTGCGATAAATGATTTTCTTTGCAGCTGCCTAAACTGCTTGCCTTACATATTATATGTCCAGCTGCTGTGTTTGGACACACCTGTCACAGAAGGTCCTTTATCAAACTTGTGCCAGTGTCCTAATCTCCTAAAGTAGACTACTTGCCGACCTCACCTCTAGATGGTATTCCATCCCACCGAATCTCTTTCTCCAAAGTAAAGCCTTTGTACTTCTCTTTTGAAATCTTCACACCCTCCTCCCAGAGTATCTTTCCCTTTATTAACTAATGAAGGCACCTCCTACATTTATTACTGGTTTCATTCATTTGACCTTATATGAAATGTACCTCCGACAGCATTTCTCTGCTTTTGTCACTGCGGTGAAACCGTACACAGCACATTAGTATTTCTAGTTTATTTATTGGCATTTATTTACAGGGAAAGTTTGACTCGGTGAGTTACTCATTTTCAGGGAAGGCCTAGGGAGAAAATCTCCATGAAGCAAGGTAGTTACTAGACATGATATGACATGGGGATCACGTCAGTCACCCTGCTTAGACAGGGGTCCAGGGAAGTAAATAGTGTGGGAAGAAATAGCCAGAAAATTGTTATGGCTAGGCTTGTATAGGCCCTAGGGCCGATAGCCTAGTACTAACCTATGAACCTATAATATACCTGAAGTATCACATGAAGCAAAATTTACTCAATATTATACAATCTTTAGGCAGGATATAACTTTATAGACTCGGCAACAAATATTAAATTTGTGTGACAGTGAAGGAGAAGGTTATAGACAGATTAGACTGGTGTAGAACATGAAAATAGCCAAGAGTTATTTGTGTGGTCTTTTATGGAGTTTTAAAGGAATGAAAGCTTTGAGTGCTTCTGAGGAGTGTTGATAGGGAGTTCCAAGATTTGGGAACTTGGTGTGCATGTAAGTCTTGCCCAACTGATTTGCGAGACTTGTAGATTAATAGTAGGTTTTGGTCTTTGGATTTTAGTGCTCGGTTGGGAATACAGTTAGGGAGGAGATTCCTCATTATAGGACAGTTATTACTGTTATGGATGTTTTTTGAAGGCAATGTAAGTTAGGTGGTGTAGTAAAGCTAACGATTTTTAGGGACTCAAACATTGCACAGTGATGAGTACAGACAGAGGTACTTGCTGTGAATCTGTCTACTTTTTTAGAGAATTGCTCAAGTTTTATGTTTTGAGCTGCCTGGAGGTTTTTCAGTATAGGACTATCACAGAGAAGCAGGGGAGAAGGTAGCCAGAGGCTAGAGTATTTCTAGTGTAACTGGTGGGAATTTTTTTGTTTTGTATCGCATGCCAAGTTTTTGATTGTATTGGAGGTAAATTTGATTCTTGTATTGTTGACAGAGTAAATAATAAAGTTATTTATTTATTTTATGCAGATTGTTTTTTGAAGAGAAGTAATAGTTTAGTTAGTAATAGTTTTCTTTGGGTTTAGCATGAGCTGAAACTGTTGGGAGCCATTTTTCTGTAGAAGTTAAACCTTCTTGGGTTATGTGCTGGAGGTGTGTAATATTATCAGGTAAGTATGTAAGTGCGGTGTCATCTGCATGTTGGATTAAAGATGTTTGTAAGGTGGATGTGTTTAGTGTATTAATGAGAACAGTAAATAGTAGAGTGATAGGAACGAGGGTGAAAGAGTGGACTACCATCTGACTGACTGAGGCCCTTCAGACAGGCTGATTGTGAACCAGTTTATGGTGGGTACTGATAAGCCTAAGGTTGATGTTTAATGGATGAGTTTGGTATGGCAGACCATGTTAAAAGCTTTTGAGAAATCTAAGAATAGGGCAGATGCTAGTTTGCTATTGTCTCTAGCTTTATTGTCAGTTTTATATACAGTTTCTGTGAATTGTAGAAGTATAGGATTGGTGTTCTGTACAGGTTGGAAGCCGTGCTGGGTTATGGTAAGTAGGTTTTCTTTCGTAAGGTATTTTAGAAACTGTTTGTGAATACATTTTTCCAGTATTTTAGACATAGATGATAAGATTACTTTGTGTGTCTAATTAAGGATTTCAGTGGATATATGCCCTTTGTTCAATGGAGTGATACAGGACTTTTTCCACGTGGAGGCAACATAAGATTTGTTAAAGGATCTGTTGATTAGAATTGAAATTGGGTAGGTGACACTTTCAAATGTTATATATAGGTACTCACTTGGGATATTGTCTGCAGAGGTAGAACAATTTTTCAGTTTCTTTAGGGGTTTTTTTATACACGATGTTGGCATGGGTTTTATGTTAAGGCTGGGTGTGTTATTTTGTGGATATTAGCTACAGTTAGAGGTGTTAGTGGGAATATGTTTACTGAAGGAAACTATACGATCTATAAAGTATATGTTAAACTGTGTTGCAATTTCAAGTGGGGTGTCGTGAGGTAGTAGTGTAGCTAGGGTAGGGTGACAGGGGCAACTGCCCTGGCCACAAAGTGTTGGGGGGGGTGTGATCAACAGATCCTGCTCTTTCTTTAGTGCAGTACTGGCTTTTAAAAGATGGTATTGTATTTGCAGACAAATCTGAGTGTTGTAGAGCTCTTTGTGTGGTTTAAACTTTAGCAGCTGCTTGCTACATTGCAGCAAATAGTTTGCTACATTTAAAATTAAATAAAAAATCTTCAACTAAAACTTGAGCACTGTAGTGTTCCATGTTAGCAGGGTATAAACTGTAGCAACTATTTGCTACAATACAATTCTTGCAAGCAGTTTGACACAGTTTAAAGAGCTGTAATACTCTGTGTAGTCAGGGTATAAACTGCAGCCACTGTTTGCAACATTTGTAGGACGCAGTTTGCTATGGTTTAAAAGATGAAATAGCTTTTTCTCAGTAAAATATATTGAAAGAGAGTGGGTGTAGGGCACAGAAATGGGACCTGAATGGCTGGGGCAGAGAGAGGAGGGGGCTTGTCAAGCATGTGGCCCACCTGGCTGGTGTGCCAGTAGAAGGCATGCCAATTTTTTTTTAACTAAGTTACGTAGTTCGTTAAACTGTTAGTTGTTTTGAGGTGTTTTGTGTTTTTGCCATTTATTCCAGACTTTGGGCCGAATTCACGAAGGCTTACACGGAGTCTAAGAGTAGTGTAAGACTCCATGCAGCCTTCGTGATCCAGGAACAGCCCAAAGTCCGTGTAAGAGTCAGGCTAAAACGGCTCTTACACGGAGTGGGCGTGGCTAAGCTAATCAGCCCACTTGCAGCCGAATAGCATGCAAATGAGGCTGATTAGCGATCCAGGAAGCCAAGAACAGCCCGTGTAAGAGCCGTGTTAGCTGCAGAAATGTACTCAGTTGACAACTGAGTACGTTTCTGCAAACACGGCAATGGAGCCATGTCAGCTCCAAATAAAGGGTGCATATGTTATAGGCAGCATGCCAATGGCCAAATATGTGGCCATTGGCAAGGCAACCCCATGCAAAAATATTAAAAATATAATTTTATTCGGCAATTGCCGATGTAAACCAGCGCAGCCCCACGCAAACGGCTGCGCTGCATAAACATAAAACGAAGGTTTTAAACCTACAAATGTAGGTTTTATGCAATACATGGAATGTCAATGGAGGGACCAGCATAGGAAAACCAACATGGCCACCGTGTAGTGGTTGCCAAGGGGGGAAGCCAAGTCTAAGAGATGTAACTAAGCATTAGTAGGCAATCTGATGCAAATGAGGGTAAGGATACTGAATTCCACTGTCACATAGCAAATGAGCACATTCTGAGTAGTGTAAGAGTTACAGAAGGGGGAGGAACAGAGTAGGAGATAGGTGACATCACAGGGGGGAATGGTAGAAAGGGATGGAGTTCATTGGAAGGTAGAGTTACATGACAGATGTCAGAGAGATATCAAGGAAGGAGGTGTGCCACTAAGTAAACATGAGAAAGTCAAGAAATGGAAGGTGTACACTGTTGCCTACACCAAAGTTTCTTGCTGGACATGTATGCGCGCAGTGCGCCATGAAGCACCAGAAGGCGGTGTGCGTGTAAGGCAGTGTGCGCGTGTAAGGCAGACTAAGCATGTGGGAGCGTGTTGGGAGATGTTTAACACCGTTTGCTGGCGTGCAGCGTTTTAATCGAATAAGCAGATCCAAAACTGTGTAAGTATGTGTGCGCGCGTGTAAGCCACTGTGAGCGTGTTTCTGCTGGTTTGCACACGGCTCCACCCTGAGGAAACAGAGAGGAAAAAGGAAGCAACAGATGCACTAGGAAGTTAGCAGGGAATACTGCTGGAGCTAGCAGGTGAAAACAATTAGATGCAGGCAATTACACAGGCAGAATACTAGGCCAGCACAGCACTTAAAACTCTGCAAACAGCAGTGCAGAATGTTTCTCTCAAGAGACACTGCAAGACAGGAGTTAAGTTATCAGAAGTGAAAACTGAAAAAGTTGAACTCAGAGCAGAAATGTTAGGGGCTGCCATAGCTGTCATAATGAGACATAGGCGACTTGCTGAGGGTGGCGACAATGCAGATGGTGCCAGACAACCCGCAGTGAGGAGACGGAGAAGAGTGTACAGGCCCAGGGTCACCTACCACGGGTTACATGAGCTGGAGATAGTAGAGCTATAGAGTGGACAGAGACCTCCTGCAGCAAATAGTGGAGCTGTGCAGGCCACGCCTCACACACAGAACCAACAGAGGGAACCCATCCCAGTGGAAACCAAGGTATGTGTTGGCCTAAGAATACTAGCAACAGGTACCTTCCAGAGACCAACTGGCGATATGATGGGGATATCACAGGCATCAGCTTCCAGGGTACTGCACCAGTTCCTGGATGCCATGTCAGCACATGTCGGTGATCATGTATACTTCCCCGATGCCCGTGAGGTATTGGCCAGCAACATGCGTCTCTTCCAGCAAATAGCGGAATACCCTGAGGTACTGGGTGCTATAGACTGCACGCACATACGCATCAAAGCACCAGCAGGAGAGCGGGGTAGGGCCTACATAAACCGCAAGGGCTTTCCCTCCATCAACTGCCAGGTCGTGTGTGATGCCCAGGGCATAATAATGAATGTGTGTGCTGGCTGTCCTGGGAGCTACCACGATTCCCACATCTGGCATTTGATGCAGCTGTACCAGACATTTGCCAATGGGGACATCCCGCATGGACACCTAGTGGGGGATGCAGGATATGCACTGGAGCCGTGGCTGATGACACCCATCAGAAACACACACCTGAACAGGAACGCCATAATGAGGCACACGCACAAACACGTAATGTAATAGAGCGTGTGTTTGGGCTGCTCAAGTCACGGTTCCGGTGTCTGGACACATCTGGTGGAGCCTTGCAGTACACACCAACTACATGTACCCAAATTGTCATGGTATGTGCTATGCTACATAATATGATCTTGCGAAAACAGCTGCAGCAGGACCAGCATAGGGCTGGGCCAAACAGCACCCCACCAGCGCCAAGGCCACCACAGGCATAGCGTGACTCGGAGGAGGAACAACCTGAGCCTGCCCCAGTAGGCAGAAGGAGGCGTGCCCAGTATGCCCTGGCCTTGGCAAAGAGGCAACGCATAGCACATACACTGGCTCAGTAGGAACCTTGGGAATGATACCCCTCTCTGACTCACTCATATAGTAACAGGGATGCCTAACGTGACACAACCTGCTCACAAACATGTACAGGGAAGTGTAATATGTGCATCCGACAGAGGCAGCCCTGCAGCACCACCTGAGGCATGAATGCTATGTGTTAAGTAATGTAACACCAAGTACCATATGCACAGAATATCTATCCCAGCAGACTGCTGGCCCCCTGACATAGCAGATGCTGAGGTAACAGACAACATCTCCAAAGCAAAACACACAGCAGCAATGGTATGAGATGGTGACCTGGGCTTAGTGCAACATGGAGTCTAAGATGAATGGAATGCCAAACCACACTACTGCTCAATGTCAGCCGCACCACAGAATATGTACCCAAAGAGCAGTGTACAACAACAGTGGTCCTTCTCAACAAAGGTGTTGCCTGAATGGATACTGAACAGTACTACCCCAGAATCCTGAGAAGCCCAGATTGCACAGCTATGGAAAGGATCAGCATGTACCACAGACATAAGGATGTTGGGGACCTACTGACACGGACCCAACCCAGTGTGGCCTTCTCAAGTGCAGATCCTGCCCCTAACCATGTTTGACTCAATTGAAACAGTCATTAAGGTCATTGATGAGGGCAACGTGCTCCACACAGTGTATCTGGACCTTGCAAAGGCTTCTATACAATACCCTACATGTTCAGTATAGATAGGCTCACCAGCGTAAATATAAACCCACATGTCAGTAGAGGGTTGCAAACCAGACCAAGGACAGAACAGACATGGTCAGACATGCTTCAGCCATGTCAGACTACAAACCAGATATAACTGGCATCCCACAAGGCTTTGTCCTGGTATCTCCCTCGTCTGGTATATATGTCCCATAGGTACAGGCAAACATGGAAGGACTGTGTCCTAACATGTTTGCAGAGGACTACAAACCGCTCACCACATATGATCCACCAGCTGACACATGCATCCCACAAAAGGGCCACATAGAAACAGACAACTGGTGCCATAGCTATGTCAGCAAGCTAAGTGCAGAAACGTGTATAGTCAACCCCGTGGATATACAGTAAGTGCCCACCAATCACCACATAGGTGTTAACCCATTATGTAGTTAACATGTAATGAGAGACCTGGGGACACAGGGTGATAGATATCCTGCATTGGACAAACATGTGCTGTAGTGTTTACAGAAACATACCATATACCCACCTAATCATGAAGGCTGTCAGATCTACATAAGGGGAGGTCATTGTGGCTCTGCAGTCCTCCTGCATCAGTGGTACAATCGACTACAATAGCCCCTGTGGGATGTACCTCAGCAGACACCTCCATCAACTGTAAAGTCCCCAACAGTACCTCATCAGGAGTATCAAACAGCCTACACAGATGCCATGTGTTGCCTGTGTTGGCTGGCATCAATAAACATGCTGCACATAGTACAATCTGAATGGCAGTGAGCTATGCACATGACAGACCTGAACCCCAGCACTGACTTACATAGGACAAGCTGTACTGTGTGATCCATAACACAGAAGCCACTCCCACCCATGAGTGAACCCTCAGCACAGGCTACCCATAGAGTCACTTATCAATCTTCCTCAATAGGAATCCTGATGGGTGGACGGGAGATGGTAGGTTTATCCTGGGTATCACTGTCATGTCACAGGTAGACAGAGGCACAGTATACTAACCATGACATATGTCATGGCAAACTCCTCTTACAATGTGTGTTGAAGGACAAACACACTCTCCAACTTGCATTAGACATGGACTAGGGCACATCGCTAGTGTTTGCAATTGTACACCTATGTTGTGGAATACACTAACAATGTTGGACAAGCCTGGTGTAAGTAGTTCATATCTGAACAGAATGCAACATGGTCAGATGTACACAACTGGCCCCAACCAGGCTGTTGTGCCCACTATCGAAATGTAAAGCAGTGATAGCAGTAAAGCCCAGGTTACTGTCCACCACAGTCAAAGTACTACCAGTACACTATACAGTACTACAGTGTTAGGTCAGTGTGAAAGGATGTTGACAACTGTATGCAAAGTATCCCATGCAAACACTGCAGGCACAGTATAATCCTGTTGTGTTCACACACAAAGCAGTTGTACAGTAACTACACAACATGACACACAACCCACAACCATAAATGGGTGATAGTTTGTGAAGTTCACACACATCCACAAATGTGGTGGGCTGCAGAGTCCAACATATGGAATGCTCACACTGGGCATGCTCACACACTTTGACAACATGCCATGGGAAGGCTGAACTGGGCATGCTCACACACTTAGTTTGTGAAGTTCACACACATCCACAAATGTGGTGGGCTGCAGAGTCCAACATATGGAATAATCACACTGGGCATGCTCACACACTTTGACAACATGCCATGGGAAGGCTGAACTGGGCATGCTCACACACTTGGTCCAAATCTTGGTTTAGCAGTTGGACACACATATCTGGTATTGTTATGTGTTATGCCAGGAACCAACCACATTACAGCAGTCTGCCCAGTGCACACAGTTAAATGACTACAGAGACATACGTGATATAGTGGATCCCTCCCATATGCAAACATTTTCCACAGATGCAGAAGTTGTTCATACCAACAGGGAATGCTATGGCAATAAAGATATGCAAACAGTCTATCAGCAACAAATAATGTGCATTTGACAATTAAACATAATGGTGTAGAGGTCAACACTAGGCTGTTTGCCCTAGGGAATGACAGCTTAGCCATAGTGTGCTTGGTGTCTGCCTCCCCACAGGATGCACATTCCCCTTTCCAAACACAGATGATGTCAGCACCCTATAAGTACAACAGGAGAAATGAAACTTCCCAGTAATCCGAATAGCGCGCTCTGCTAATGCGTCCGTCTCAAGTGTCATTACATAGTTAGGTAGGGGTTTCAAGTGCTCAGTGTGTGTGTGTGTGTGTGTGTGTGTGTGAGGTTGGTGTGTGTGTAAGTCTGTGTGAGGGAAATGTCCCTTTTGGCAAATAGGAAAAGACACTACAGGATGCACATTCCCTTTCTAAACACCGATGATGTCAGCACCCTATAAGTACAGCAGGAGAAAGAAAACCTCCCAGTAATGCAAATAGTGCACTCTGCTAATGCGTCTGTCTCAAGTGTCATAACATAGTTAGGTAGGGGTTTGAATCCTGTGAATGGCAAGTGTGTGTGTTTGTCTGAGAGGGGTTAGTGTGTGAGAAAAATGTCCCTTTTGGCAACTAGGTGAACAGACTACAGGATGCCCATCCCCTTTTCTAAACACCGATGATGTCAGCACCCTATAAGTACAGCAGGAGAAAGGAAACCTCCCAGTAATGCGAATAGCGCGCTCTGCTAATGTGTCCGTCTCAAGTGTCATAACATAATTAAGTAGGGGTTTGAATCCTGTGAATGGCAAGTGTGTGTGTTTGTCTGAGAGGGGTTAGTGTGTGAGAGAAATGTCCCTTTTGGCAACTAGGTGAACAGACTACAGGATGCCCATCCCCTTTTCTAAACACCGATGATGTCAGCACCCTATAAGTACAGCAGGAGAAAGGAAACCTCCCAGTAATGCGAATAGCGTGCTCTGCTAATGCGTCCGTCTCAAGTGTCATAACATAGTTAGGTAGGGGTTTGAATCCTGTGAATGGCAAGTGTGTGTGTTCGTCTGAGAGGGGTTAGTGTGTGAGGAAAATGTCCCTTTTGGAAACTAGGTGAACAGACTACAGGATGCCCATCCCCTTTTCTAAACACCGATGATGTCAGTACCCTATAAGTACAGCAGGAGAAAGGAAACCTCCCAGTAATCCAAATAGCGCGCTTTGCTAATGCGTCCGTCTCAAGTGTCATAACATAATTAGGTAGGGGTTTGAATTCGGTGAATGGCAAGTGTGTGTGTTTGTCTGAGAGGGGTTAGTGTGTGAGGGAAATGTCCCTTTTGGCAACTAGGTGAACAGCCTACAGGATGCCCATCCCCTTTTCTAAACACCGATGATGTCAGCACCCTATAAGTACAGCAGGAGAAAGGAAACCTCCCAGTAATGCGAATAGCGCGCTCCGCTAATGCGTCCGTCTTAAGTGTCATAACATAGTTTGGTAGGGGTTTGAATCCTGTGAATGGCAAGTGTGTGTGTTTGTCTGAGAGGGGTTAGTGTGTGAGGGAAATGTCCCTTTTGGCAACTAGGTGAACAGACTACAGGATGCCCATCCCCTTTTCTAAACACCGATGATGTCAGCACCCTATAAGTACAGCAGGAGAAAGGAAACCTCCCAGTAATGCGAATAGCGCGCTCCGCTAATGCGTCCGTCTCAAGTGTCATAACATAGTTAGGTAGGGGTTTGAATTCTGTGAATGGCAAGTGTGTGTGTTTGTCTGAGAGGGGTTAGTGTGTGAGGGAAATGTCCCTTTTGGAAACTAGGTGAACAGACTACAGGATGCCCATCCCCTTTTCTAAACACCGATGATGTCAGCACCCTATAAGTACAGCAGGAGAAAGGAAACCTCCCAGTGATGCAAATAGCACGCTCTGCTAATGCATCCGTCTCAAGTGTCATAACATAGTTAGGTAGGGGTTTGAATCCTGTAAATGGCAAGTGTGTGTGTTTGTCTGAGAGGGGTTAGTGTGTGAGAGAAATGTCCCTTTTGGCAACTAGGTGAACAGACTACAGGATGCCCATCCCCTTTTCTAAACACCGATGATGTCAGCACCCTATAAGTACAGCAGGAGAAAGGAAACCTCCCAGTAATGCGAATAGCGTGCTCTGCTAATGCGTCCGTCTCAAGTGTCATAGCATAGTTAAGTAGGGGTTTGAATCCTGTGAATGGCAAGTGTGTGTGTTCGTCTGAGAGGGGTTAGTGTGTGAGGGAAATGTCCCAGTGGAAACCAAGGTATGTGTTGGCCTAAGAATACTAGCAACAGGTACCTTCCAGAGACCAACTGGCGATATGATGGGGATATCACAGGCATCAGCTTCCAGGGTACTGCACCAGTTCCTGGATGCCATGTCAGCACATGTCGGTGATCATGTATACTTCCCGATGCCCGTGAGGTATTGGCCAGCAACATGCGCCTCTTCCAGCAAATAGCGGAATACCCTGAGGTACTGGGTGCTATAGACTGCACGCATACGCATCAAAGCACCAGCAGGAGAGCGGGTAGGGCCTACATAAACCGCAAGGGCTTCCCCTCCATCAACTGCCAGGTCGTGTGTGATGCCCAGGGCATAATAATGAATGTGTGTGCTGGCTGTCCTGGGAGCTACCACGATTCCCACATCTGGCATTTGATGCAGCTGTACCAGACATTTGCCAATGGGGACATCCCGCATGGACACCTAGTGGGGGATGCAGGATATGCACTGGAGCCGTGGCTGATGACACCCATCAGAAACGCACACACACCTGAACAGGAACGCCATAATGAGGCACACGCACAAACACGTAATGTAATAGAGCGTGTGTTTGGGCTGCTCAAGTCACGGTTCCGGTGTCTGGACACATCTGGTGGAGCCTTGCAGTACACACCAACTACATGTACCCAAATTGTCATGGTATGTGCTATGCTACATAATATGATCTTGCGAAAACAGCTGCAGCAGGACCAGCATAGGGCTGGGCCAAACAGCCCCCCACCATCGCCAAGGCCACCACAGGCATAGCGTGACTTGGAGGAGGAACAACCTGAGCCTGCCCCAGTAGGCAGAAGGAGGCGTGCCCAGTATGCCCTGGCCTTGGCAAAGAGGCAACGCATAGCACATACACTGGCTCAGTAGGAACCTTGGGAATGATACCTCTCTGACTCACTCATATAGTAACAGGGATGCCTAACGTGACACAACCTGCTCACAAACATGTACAGGGAAGTGTAATATGTGCATCCGACAGAGGCAGCCCTGCAGCACCACCTGAGGCATGAATGCTATGTGTTAAGTAATGTAACACCAAGTACCATATGCACAGAATATCTATCCCAGCAGACTGCTGGCCCCCTGACATAGCAGATGCTGAGGTAACAGACAACATCTCCAAAGCAAAACACACAGCAGCAATGGTATGAGATGGTGACCTGGGCTTAGTGCAACATGGAGTCTAAGATGAATGGAATGCCAAACCACACTACTGCTCAATGTCAGCCGTACCACAGAATATGTACCCAAAGAGCAGTGTACAACAACAGTGGTCCTTCTCAACAAAGGTGTTGCCTGAATGGATACTGAACAGTACTACCCCAGAATCCTGAGAAGCCCAGATTGCACAGCTATGGAAAGGATCAGCATGTACCACAGACATAAGGATGTTGGGGACCTACTGACACCGGACCCAACCCAGTGTGGCCTTCTCAAGTGCAGATCCTGCCCCTAACCATGTTTGACTCAATTGAAACAGTCATTAAGGTCATTGATGAGGGCAACGTGCTCCACACAGTGTATCTGGACCTTGCAAAGGCTTCTATACAATACCCTACATGTTCAGTATAGATAGGCTCACCAGCGTAAATATAAACCCACATGTCAGTAGAGGGTTGCAAACCAGACCAAGGACAGAACAGACATGGTCAGACATGCTTCAGCCATGTCAGACTACAAACCAGATATAACTGGCATCCCACAAGGCTTTGTCCTGGTATCTCCTCGCCTGGTATATATGTCCCATAGGTACAGGCAAACATGGAAGGACTGTGTCCTAACATGTTTGCAGAGGACTACAAACCGCTCACCACATATGATCCACCAGCTGACACATGCATCCCACAAAGGGCCACATAGAAACAGACAACTGGTGCCATAGCTATGTCAGCAAGCTAAGTGCAGAAACGTGTATAGTCAACCCCGTGGATATACAGTAAGTGCCCACCAATCACCACATAGGTGTTAACCCATTATGTAGTTAACATGTAATGAGAGACCTGGGGACACAGGGTGATAGATATCCTGCATTGGACAAACATGTGCTGTAGTGTTTACAGAAACATACCATATACCCACCTAATCATGAAGGCTGTCAGATCTACATAAGGGGAGGTCATTGTGGCTCTGCAGTCCTCCTGCATCAGTGGTACAATCGACTACAATAGCCCCTGTGGGATGTACCTCAGCAGACACCTCCATCAACTGTAAAGTCCCCAACAGTACCTCATCAGGAGTATCAAACAGCCTACACAGATGCCATGTGTTGCCTGTGTTGGCTGGCATCAATAAACATGCTGCACATAGTACAATCTGAATGGCAGTGAGCTATGCACATGACAGACCTGAACCCCAGCACTGACTTACATAGGACAAGCTGTACTGTGTGATCCATAACACAGAAGCCACTCCCACCCATGAGTGAACCCTCAGCACAGGCTACCCATAGAGTCACTTATCAATCTTCCTCAATAGGAATCCTGATGGGTGGACGGAGATGGTAGGTTTATCCTGGGTATCACTGTCATGTCACAGGTAGACAGAGGCACAGTATACTAACCATGACATATGTCATGGCAAACTCCTCTTACAATGTGTGTTGAAGGACAAACACACTCTCCAACTTGCATTAGACATGGACTAGGGCACATCGCTAGTGTTTGCAATTGTACACCTATGTTGTGGAATACACTAACAATGTTGGACAAGCCTGGTGTAAGTAGTTCATATCTGAACAGAATGCAACATGGTCAGATGTACACAACTGGCCCCAACCAGGCTGTTGTGCCCACTATCGAAATGTAAAGCAGTGATAGCAGTAAAGCCCAGGTTACTGTCCACCACAGTCAAAGTACTACCAGTACACTATACAGTACTACAGTGTTAGGTCAGTGTGAAAGGATGTTGACAACTGTATGCAAAGTATCCCATGCAAACACTGCAGGCACAGTATAATCCTGTTGTGTTCACACACAAAGCAGTTGTACAGTAACTACACAACATGACACACAACCCACAACCATAAATGGGTGATAGTTTGTGAAGTTCACACACATCCACAAATGTGGTGGGCTGCAGAGTCCAACATATGGAATGCTCACACTGGGCATGCTCACACACTTTGACAACATGCCATGGGAAGGCTGAACTGGGCATGCTCACACACTTAGTTTGTGAAGTTCACACACATCCACAAATGTGGTGGGCTGCAGAGTCCAACATATGGAATAATCACACTGGGCATGCTCACACACTTTGACAACATGCCATGGGAAGGCTGAACTGGGCATGCTCACACACTTGGTCCAAATCTTGGTTTAGCAGTTGGACACACATATCTGGTATTGTTATGTGTTATGCCAGGAACCAACCACATTACAGCAGTCTGCCCAGTGCACACAGTTAAATGACTACAGAGACATACGTGATATAGTGGATCCCTCCCATATGCAAACATTTTCCACAGATGCAGAAGTTGTTCATACCAACAGGGAATGCTATGGCAATAAAGATATGCAAACAGTCTATCAGCAACAAATAATGTGCATTTGACAATTAAACATAATGGTGTAGAGGTCAACACTAGGCTGTTTGCCCTAGGGAATGACAGCTTAGCCATAGTGTGCTTGGTGTCTGCCTCCCCACAGGATGCACATTCCCCTTTCCAAACACAGATGATGTCAGCACCCTATAAGTACAACAGGAGAAATGAAACTTCCCAGTAATCCGAATAGCGCTCTGCTAATGCGTCCGTCTCAAGTGTCATTACATAGTTAGGTAGGGGTTTCAAGTGCTCAGTGTGTGTGTGTGTGTGTGTGTGTGTGAGGTTGGTGTGTGTGTAAGTCTGTGTGAGGGAAATGTCCCTTTTGGCAAATAGGAAAAGACACTACAGGATGCACATTCCCTTTCTAAACACCGATGATGTCAGCACCCTATAAGTACAGCAGGAGAAAGAAAACCTCCCAGTAATGCAAATAGTGCACTCTGCTAATGCGTCTGTCTCAAGTGTCATAACATAGTTAGGTAGGGGTTTGAATCCTGTGAATGGCAAGTGTGTGTGTTTGTCTGAGAGGGGTTAGTGTGTGAGAAAAATGTCCCTTTTGGCAACTAGGTGAACAGACTACAGGATGCCCATCCCCTTTTCTAAACACCGATGATGTCAGCACCCTATAAGTACAGCAGGAGAAAGGAAACCTCCCAGTAATGCGAATAGCGCGCTCTGCTAATGTGTCCGTCTCAAGTGTCATAACATAATTAAGTAGGGGTTTGAATCCTGTGAATGGCAAGTGTGTGTGTTTGTCTGAGAGGGGTTAGTGTGTGAGAGAAATGTCCCTTTTGGCAACTAGGTGAACAGACTACAGGATGCCCATCCTTTTCTAAACACCGATGATGTCAGCACCCTATAAGTACAGCAGGAGAAAGGAAACCTCCCAGTAATGCGAATAGCGTGCTCTGCTAATGCGTCCGTCTCAAGTGTCATAACATAGTTAGGTAGGGGTTTGAATCCTGTGAATGGCAAGTGTGTGCCTTTCTCCTGAGAGGGGTTAGTGTGTGAGAGAAATGTCCCTTTTGGCAACTAGGTGAACAGACTACAGGATGCCCATCCCCTTTTCTAAACACCGATGATGTCAGTACCCTATAAGTACAGCAGGAGAAAGGAAACCTCCCAGTAATCCAAATAGCGCGCTTTGCTAATGCGTCCGTCTCAAGTGTCATAACATAATTAGGTAGGGGTTTGAATTCGGTGAATGGCAAGTGTGTGTGTTTGTCTAAGAGGGGTTAGTGTGTGAGGAAATGTCCCTTTCGGAAACTAGGTGAACAGCCTACAGGATGCCCATCCCCTTTTCTAAACACCGATGATGTCAGCACCCTATAAGTACAGCAGGAGAAAGGAAACCTCCCAGTAATGCGAATAGCGCGCTCCGCTAATGCGTCCGTCTTAAGTGTCATAACATAGTTAGGTAGGGGTTTGAATCCTGTGAATGGCAAGTGTGTGTGTTTGTCTGAGAGGGGTTAGTGTGTGAGGAAATGTCCCTTTTGGCAACTAGGTGAACAGACTACAGGATGCCCATCCCCTTTTCTAAACACCGATGATGTCAGCACCCTATAAGTACAGCAGGAGAAAGGAAACCTCCCAGTAATGCGAATAGCTCCCTTTGCTAATGCGTCCGTCTCAAGTGTCATAACATAGTTAGGTAGGGGTTTGAATTCTGTGAATGGCAAGTGTGTGTGTTTGTCTGAGAGGGGTTAGTGTGTGAGGGAAATGTCCCTTTTGGAAACTAGGTGAACAGACTACAGGATGCCCATCCCCTTTTCTAAACACCGATGATGTCAGCACCCTATAAGTACAGCAGGAGAAAGGAAACCTCCCAGTGATGCAAATAGCACGCTCTGCTAATGCATCCGTCTCAAGTGTCATAACATAGTTAGGTAGGGGTTTGAATCCTGTAAATGGCAAGTGTGTGTGTTTGTCTGAGAGGGGTTAGTGTGTGAGAGAAATGTCCCTTTTGGCAACTAGGTGAACAGACTACAGGATGCCCATCCCCTTTTCTAAACACCGATGATGTCAGCACCCTATAAGTACAGCAGGAGAAAGGAAACCTCCCAGTAATGCGAATAGCGTGCTCTGCTAATGCGTCCGTCTCAAGTGTCATAGCATAGTTAAGTAGGGGTTTGAATCCTGTGAATGGCAAGTGTGTGTGTTCGTCTGAGAGGGGTTAGTGTGTGAGGGAAATGTCCCTTTTGGCAACTAGGTGAACAGACTACAGGATGCCCATCCCCTTTTCTAAACACCGATGATGTCAGCACTCTATAAGTATAGCAGGGGAAGAGAAAACCCCCAGTAATGCAAATAGCGTGCTCCGCTAATGCGCCCATCTCACGTGTCATAACAGTCAGATAGGGGTTTGAATCCTGCAATTGGCAAGTGCGTGTTTTTGGCTGAGGGGGGTTAGTGTGTGTGAGGACAATGTCCCTTTTGGCAACTAGGTGAACAGACTACAGGATGCACATTCCCCTTCTACACACTGTTCAGCAGACGGCCATGGCTCTGGCACAAGTTGTCTGTTGCTATGATGCCCCTTTGGAAGATGCTTGTGTCAGCTGGGGAGTCGATTATGGTGTCCAGTTTGCAGTCATCTGCATATTTGGACAGCCACAGTTCATCCGTGTTGGCCTGTACCTCCAATAAATATGTACCAAACAAGAGGGTCCCAGGACTGAGCCTTCTGGGACACAACCTGTAACTGTTATGGGGTCTGGCATGGCTCCAGCAATGCTAACCATGTGGGTTCTGTTCTTGAGCCACTGTGCAATCCATCTAGTGACATAGGGGCTTATATTTAAGCTGGTGAGCTTCCCAGAATGCCCAAGCGGGGTATTGTTGCGAAGGCGGTTGCAAGGTCCAGGTAGGCTGTGTGAACCACCTTCCCCTCGGCAATGGCCTTGGTGACTGTAGCAAAGAAATCAACCGGGTTACACCCGGTAGTGCTGGTGTGCTCTCAGTAGCCCTGAACCAGGCATCTGTTACTGCACAGATATTGATGTTTCCCATGCCAAGGAGTGTTTTGGGTGCATGCATCTGGAGGTTTAGACATCTGGCGTTGGGTAGCATTGCTCTTAGTGTCTTATCCCTTGTGATACCTATGAAGGTGGGTTTGTCATGTGAGCCCTGCCTAACATAGGCACTATGGGGGTAGCAAGAAGCTTTGCCAATATCTGATAGGCCAGGGGTGACAGGTGCAGGCTGTCCCTAGCAAAGCAGGTAGTTCAACAGGAGATGAATGTGTGAAGGTGTAGTGCGTGTGACTACTTAGCAGTAGCATATATGACTGCTCACGTGGACACATGCCAGGCAGGTCATATGCACTGTGTCACAGGCAATGTACATGTGAACAGGTCAAACAGTGGCAACCTGTCAAGTGGGACATGGCCATACATATAGTAGGCTATGCAGATGGCACTAGGAGTCCACAGAAGCTCTATAACTATGCATTGCAGGTGTGATCGGTATTTCAGGGTAATTGCAAGCAAACATGCATGCAAACAAAGATACAGTGAACAGGGCTCCATGTAGTCCATTGTACAACAAACAAGCTGTACCAGTTCCATAAGGTAACACTGCAAATATGCAGGCGCTATGCACATGTACATGGAAATACACTGGTCAGATGGCTAGGGTCCAGTCTCAGTGCACACAAGTGTACGGAACATGCATGTACTGTCAGGATGTACAATAACTGGATAGAAACCCATGTGCCCATACCTGCAGTAATACACATGTCAAATAACAGACACCGAGCCTTCTCTCAGTGGTGCCATACTTAGTAGGATGTATGCTCCTGGCCTGCCACCACAGTATCCCTGACATATATGGGGACTCTCCCTCCTGTGACAGTTAGTTATGTGTGTTGGTGCTGTCTAGCATGGTATGAGATGTGTGCATGCAGTGCTAGTGTGCTCCTGTGTGTCCTGTACCAGTTGTGTAGTTCTGCACACATATCAACATCCTCAAACATCTGCATTGCAGAGTCTAGTGTGGGCAACATGCCACTTGCAATTTACATGTCCATCATTGTGTATTACTACATTCATTACCCATCCCCTGTGCTACCTATGTATGTAGCCTGCTATTGACATCATTACCACCAGTATGCCAACATGTGCAGATGATACACTATGGTACTTACCATGGGTGTAGACAACAGGACATGACAATCACACAAATACTGCATCAGGCATGCTGTGATATACCCACAATTAATTCAGCACACAGTACTGTTAACAACATGATACTATTACTACACATCTATGTGGTCACCCTGTGCATCAGCAACATGTTAACCTGTACCTGCACAGTTGTTACAGAATGCAGGAGGTGGCACAGTTTCATCATATGCACAGGGTGTGAACTTGGTATGCCTGGGTCAGCCACCCATACCACCAATTGACATGTATGTGTATGTGTGTTGGTGAGGGACAGCAGTAGAAGGTGGGGCAATGTTGATGCAGTGTGTGCATGCGGTAGCCCTAGGTGTTGTCAATTTGCATGTGTGTATGGATGCACACAGTTCCACCTCATGGCTGCCATATACTGGTGTTTGTGGACAGCCACAGACTGTACCTGCCAGGTCATACAGATCAGTGTCTCTGGCCACGGACACGGTACCTGTGCCTTGCAGGTGCTACGGACCGTATCCGTACCAACCCAGACTGGGTACTGTCATCAGAAGCAGGTGTTCGTTGACTGGACACAGATCCCTGTCGGGCCTGGCCAGAGCCACGTGCACGTGGTCTCCTGGGGCGGTCTGATGACAGCACAGACCCAGCATTGCTGGGGCTGCTGCTGGCACTACGGGGGCGGCCGCGGCCCTGTTGTCGTCTGCGCCGACTGCCAGCTGCTGCTGTTGCTGGCATACGGCCACATCGATGCCTCAACCGCCCACCATCACCCTGGCTCATGGACATGTAGTTGTGGAACCGGTCTAATATGTCCCCACAACGTCTGTCACGACATCGGTGAAATCACGGATGGCGGCCGCAATGTCACGCATACTGTCAGTCATGGCTGTGCGACATGCTGCCAGCTCCCTCAGACCCTGTCTGGTGTACCGTTCCATACGTGACTGTGCCTGCATGACAGTCCGAAACATAGCTGAGGTTGTAAGACCTCTGTGGGCACGTCTGACAGGGGCAGTACGCCCATGGATGCTCCCACGAGAACCCCTGGACATCTGTCTGTGTGGTACCATCTCTGGGCCATGCCCATGGCTGCTGTGTGGGGAAGCATGTGCCGCAGATACCACATTACCCTGGTCAATGCCCACTGTATGCTGTCCATCACCTAGGGACAGTGGTGACAAGGGGTGTATTGGCAGGATAACTGTGCGCATTGATGGGGTCGACAGCTGTGTACTGTCAATTGGCTGACCAATGGCGGACCCTGGCATACCTTCCTGTGCCATTACACCAATGTCATCATTATCAGTACCCACGGCACCTGACTCAGGTTCCCTGCTACATGACACCAGAGCAGCAACAGAACCTGTCGGAAGGAAACAGGAAACACAGTTTACAATGTCTACACATTACCAGCGATGCACACATGCACAGGTGCACACATGCACACATGCACACATGCACAGGTGCACACATGCACACATGCAGACATGCACACATGCACACATGCACACGTGCACCCATGCACACATGCACAGGTGCACACATGCACACATGCACACATGCACACATGCACACATGCACAGGTGCACACATGCACACATGCACACATGCACACATGCACAGGTGCACACATGCACACATGCACAGGTGCACACATGCACACATGCACACATTCACACAGTTATACACAATTGTACAGTACTCAGTATGCGTGATATCGACACACAGACACAGACACACCTACATGCATACAAAGAGCACTACTAAGTGTGCCAAATAGTACTATTACTATCAACACTTTTACAGGTATTGTAAATAGACACTCACCAGCATGGATAGGCTGCAATGCAGTGATACCAGAGGGTCCTGCAGACATGAGGAAACTAATGTTAGTGGGCACAACTGTGCCAATGTTACTGAGTATGATACAGGTCAGGAGTACAACAGTCACCTTTCACAGGTCTGCAGCTAATATTGAGGATATCACGCTTGCACATTAAATACTATGGTGGCAGCTACGAACCAAGGACACACCACACACACGCATTAACTACCAGTGTACACAACAGTCAACTACACATATGACATATTACCTGCACGTTCACTGTCCTGCTGCTGTGTGGCTCCAGCCTCCATCATGATGCATGTCTGCTGCTGTTGTTGTTGCAGGTGGACTGGAGCCACTACACTCAGGAGTAGTCCCTCCAGTCTGGTGAGTGGGGGATGTGTAGCCACCCCACCACCTGTGGCGACCTGTTGCCTGTGGATATCTGATGCACGCTGACAGACATGTCTAATAAAATCACTGCAGTGATGTCGTACCTGCTCATATGTCCTATTATGCATGCCTATATCATTTACCCGACGGACAAGGTCCTGCCACAGTGCAGCCCTCACCTGCTGATTCTGGCTGGTGCGGGAAAAGAGTGTTGCATAGTCCCGCACCAGGCTCTGGTGTATCTCCTCATCCTCAGCCGCGGAGTAGGTGGGATGCCTTGGGTGGGCCATGTACCTGAGAAAGAAGATAACCTGGTATCAGCAATATATGTCAGCAGACTTTGGCACACATACTACACATGCTACTTGACTGTTATGATACCACATATCTCACATATGTAGCATCTGTCTGTCTATTGGTGGATACACATGTAGATGGCCAGGTATCAGTGCTCGCCAGCAACTGTGCAACAGTACCTGCCAGGCTCCATCGACATACTACCAAACACCAGCAGTCAGAACACCAATTCAGGTCAGGAGCACCTCCTCACTCTGGGGTTTGTATCTAGGTAGTTTATGCCGTACATCGGGCAATACTGTGGGCTGACCACACCCTGCTTGCCCTGGATATACATATCCCACCTCCACCACCAGCACAGATGGCTACAGTGCACAACATTACAGATACAGACATTACACTTTGTAACAGTGATATGGTATCCTTACAGCCCACTGGGCCAGTGGCAGAGACAACCCACAATGCTGACCCCTACACAATTGCTTTCTACAGACATCTCCAAGAATGCATGGCTCATGCATTCCCATATATGGCCAAGACACTATCCACAAAGGGACAGCATCCTGTCTGGCGGACCCCAGCCATATACAGATTGTATTACAGAAGATGTAAGCTACTGCAAGACAGAGCATCAGTCACTGAAGGGAGGGCATGTCTGAGCAGCACTGGTAAGGATCTATTTCCCATCATACTGACTACATGGGCAATGTTGAGTGAGACGTCAAGCGTGACACTACAGATGACCAGGAGGCCTACCTGAGTTATGTTAGCGACCTGGTCAGGAGCCATCCTCTATGCCCATAGGTAGTACACAACACATATTTCACTGACATCACAGCTAGACGACATTATGGCGGACAGGTTCAGTGCAGGTGTCACCCCGCCCTCTCCCCTGTAATAAGGCATAGTTATCCCAGCTGACCCTAACCTCCAAGTCATCACAGATGTCCAGGTGAGAGACACCCGCAGGTCAGCAGAATACACGACATGGATGGGACCTGCTGGTATCCCCAGTTGCATGCTACATAACCTCTGACAGGAGCTAAACACACATATAGAAGTGCTATGTTACACTACCTTGACTACAGGGTATGTACCTGTACACTGGCGGACAGCACCAGTGGTTCCACTCCATGAAGGAGGCACCTCACCATACCAATACAATACAACACAATACATGACATTGTAATACAATACTATACAATATGCTAATGCCCCTGTGTGTACAGCAGCGTACTGTTCTGCTAACCTGACCATTGTGACACATGTGGTGTGATGGTACCTGCTGCCGTCACACAGTTACACAGGGTGACTCATATGGCATATTACCTATCTGACTAACATTCAGCAGGGGTATGTGTGACATGTACACATGGGGAGTCTCGCTTCTTAACACTGTGTGGTTTGTTGCAGGGTGTGTCCTATCTGTGAGTTGGAACCCGTACCTACACATGTGCACACTATTGCAGTGGCACAGACGACACACAGCAGACATTTAGGTTGTGGATGGTGGGTGGTGTTACAATGGTTGTTGGACATCTGTCATGGGTGTGACCTCCATATGTGCATCTGGGGGTGGTAACCTCTACGTGGGTAGCATATGTGTACTCTGTGGTGTTGTCAGTCACTGTGCATTGGTACTGTGTTTGGGTGCATTGTCACAGTGTTGTACATGTCACTGTGTCCTTCTCCATATCTGTTGCTGTCATGTGAGGTCCATACCATGGCATCCATTATGTGCTGTGGGGGGTACACCGACCTACATGTCCATGCCTGACTCACCATGTTTGCGGACACATACCACTATTCCAGGGATAGTGTGCCACTGTGACTATCATTAGGGCCACTATTGTACACATGTCTGACCCTGCCCACCCCTGACACATGCAGTGGTGGGCGGACACTCACATATATGGTGGTTACTGGTGTAGGTGATCTGGAATGTGGTATGTTACTCCGGATTTGACACTGGTGTTCACTCCGTGCCTTTGTCACCAGGCACCTGTTGCAATACATCTGTACACATGTGCCTCACTCAGACTCTATATACATCTCTCTCTCTCTATACATATATATGTGTATTAAGATATGTCTATATGTATATAGATATATATATATATGTAAATATGTCTGTATACATTTGCACATATATATATATATTGATGTACATATTCTGCTGTAGATGTGGAGGGGGGTAGAGGGGTGTGGGCGACAGGGGGACAGGCTGTGTTGCAGGTCATCATATACAATCATACCTGTAGGTGGTCAGATCAGTCTGTCTATGTATATGTATCTACATATATCTATCTCTGCATGTGTGCATTACATAGATATGTTGCTACAATATTCTATCGACATCTGTCTATGTAGTCCTACATCTCTCTCTCTATGTATGTATACATATATGCATATCATATGTATATATATATATATATATATATATATATATACACATACATATGTTGACATACATACATAGCCATATGTTAGACAGGTATATCAGCATATTTGTCTACCTTACTGTATACACACACTAACATACTGCTAAACATACATAGCTGTGTAACCTAATTTGTACATGGCAGTACAACCTACAATCAAACAACATTTATATGTGCACATAGATGCTCACACATACAAATGTATGTACAGCCTTCACTGATAGGTGCTGTATGTCTCCTGCCCTTTACACATCTTCATATACATATGGATACAGACCAATGACACATATGGAGGGTTCACAGTATGTACACCTTTATAGTATTACTTTACAGTACCTGTGTTTGTCACAGCTGCTTCTGCTACTGGCTGGCTCTCTGTCCTGCTGCTCCACTTCACAGTTGTCAGCTTCCAGGTAGCTGTTGCTGAGGGATTCGTTTCCGTCTGCTTAGTTGCAGTCTAGGCCTCTCTTTCTCTCTCTCTCTCTCTCTCTCTCTCTGTCTCTCTCTCTCAGGGTGCAATGAAAGTATTGCATGCGTGGACATGGAGTACAGCATACTTTTGTAGGTATCTGCATATGCCCATGTGATGGCCTCTGCACCAATTGTTAGCCAGCATTTGCTAATTGCATGCAGCCTGTTGTGTACTGATTGCAGTTCTCACTGTGATTTCAGAACTGTGCTATAAAAGGGTGTGTGAAATAGGCGTAGCCCTTTCAGATGTTAAGGGCAGGGACCATGCTGTTATGCTGTGGACAACATTCTGTGAGTGTAAAGGTTGGTATCTCTCATTTTTCTCGGTGGGTTGTGGATTAACATTCCTCCATTCATTTCTCCAGTTTCCTGTACTGACTGTGTATGTACACTAACAACTACAACTACTACTATTGTTAATGTGTGTGTGTGTGTGTGTGTGTGTGTGTGCTTTCCTTTCACCTTTGCTTGCACTCTGTTGCTAAGGCTTCAATAGTTGCCCTTTACTGTCAGTACTGGTGTGCCTGCTAGGTGTCTTGACTGTAGTGTGCTGCTGTAGCTTTCCTATTTTCCATGTACATTCACACCCTGGAATGCTTGCTATATCTGCTAGGGTGTTACAGCATGCAGTGTGGTCTGGCCATGGTGTGGGCCTTGACATCTATTAGGGTATGTGAGTATGCTGCTGAGCAGGCCCCAGAGGCTTTCAGGTTCATCAGTTATGTGCCTCATGGAATGGTACATATCAGTGGGGTACACCCATTAAAATGTCTGGTATGCTGCAGTTGTGACTGTGGGTTAGCATGAGCATATGTATTACTACACTTTTTCTGCCATGCAAGTGGTGAATACTTTCCGGACTCCATAGTTACCATTGCATGTGTTACACCTTTCTGCCTACTGTTTGTACATTTCACATGGGGTCTGTGGGGCATCCCTGTAAGACATTCACTGTTGCTATGTCTAGGTTCTTGACTATTCAAATATGGTGGTGTTGGACCCGTCATGTGTACAGATATTTGCAGGCTGTCCACATTTCTGCCTCATAATTTGGTCATTATCTCATGCACACCTTTATCTGGCAAGTCAGTCTGGGCTCAAGTCAGAATATGGTGACAAACATTCAAGTTCCAGACTGCATACCCTTCCAAACATCCCACAAGGTGTAGACCCTGTTACTTTCTGAACTGTCTGCATTTGTTGTAACTTTATTTGTAATGTGTCCCTGGTTTTGGGCCTTTGCTCCACATATTTTATTACTTGGTCCGGATGTGTTCCTGTAGGAGGTTGTGGGGTATGGGCAGTGCTTATCCTGCTATGAGTATGTGTGTGTCTTGCAAGGTGCTATGGTGACATTATTACCTACTAGCTTCCAACTAGCATGGCTGTTTCTGTTCACACACTACTATTATGGAAATCCACCAGTTTTGTTTGTGATTCTAAATGTCATGCTTTGTGTACTACACATCTATATTCCCTTTACATTCATTCCTACTGTTAAATGATATATTTACTTTAGCACAGTGTTTCTATATAAGAGTCATGGCTTAGTGGTAAGTCATGCAGACTATAGTTGCCAAGGTCCTGGGTTCGGGACTCACAGTGGGATTTTATTTTTCTTTGAAACTGAGTACAGGACCTGTCAATCAAAGTGACTAAGGCACTTTTAAGCAGTTGTAACCGGGTTAGCGCTGGTTTGCTGAGCTCACGCATGCACTGGCGGTTAGCTCCGCACAAGCACACCCGCTTACAACCGCTTAAAGTGCTTACTCTTGCACACCAGCGCTATTTTCTTTGAAAGAAAAGAAAACAGGGAGACAGGAAAGTGGTGAAAAAGGGGTCACAAAGAGGGTAAGACAGTAGGGAAACAAGCTTGGGATGTGCAGGAGGGATGTAGGTAAGGCCCATAGCTGCCCATTTCTTCATCAGCAACAGCTGTGCATATGTATGTAATTTGGTGTGACATTTGAAACCTTCCACCCCTGAGAGAGGTGTCAGGACAACAATAATACCTGTTGTACAGCCAACTGGAATTGATGGGTTCCATGTCCAGTAGACATGTGTGCGGAATGGGCAGCTATGTATGGGGCGTAATTTTTGTGGGTACAGAGTGCCCTTTTTTTTTTTTTTTTTCAGGTGAGAGTGGTATGTCAGGTGAAGGTAGTCGGTACAGCTGGGGAGGTAGGTTGGGTAGATTAACAGACAAGACAAACAAGACGCATACAGGGGCGGTGTATGACACGTGTGGGGGGTTTACACAATTGACGGGGACGGAGGTTTGGATGTCCAGAGCCCATGAGCCCACAGATGGCAACAGTGGAACTGATATCCCCACCCATAGGCAGTTGCCACTGTTCCTTCACTGCCCAGGACGGGCTGTGCTGGGGCTGTGTAGGCGGGCAACGGGCATGCCCGTTAGTTGCGCCACCCGTGCCTCGAGCTGGCGTAGGGGCTCAAGGACAGAGTCCCGAATCTCCCCACGCACCACAGTCCGGACGCTACGGAGGGTGAGTGGTGGATCTCCTCCGGCCACACTTGCAGAGGGGGGGGGCGAGCCCCATCCCCTGCAGCGCTTCCACCCGCAGGTGGCACAGGGCCACCGGAGGAGGGTCCGGACTGGGCACTAGTGCCAGGTGCACTCGCTAGCTGAGGTGGGAGAGGTGGGTCCGCCGGAACCCGCCTTCCCTGTCGTTCTATGTTTTGCATTATGTCATGACAGTTTGGGTTAGTGACATATAAATACCATTCACAGTTAGTTGTAACAGCATGCATTAGTATTCCCATTAACCAAACACCCAGTTATTCACACCATTGAACAGCGTGCATAGCACATGCATAATTTGAACAGTAATACACAGTCCAACAACATGCAGGGTTGATTGATGGCAACAGGCCATCAGGTGTGGATGTATGAACGGGGCGGATGCATCAACAGACATGCAAATATATATGACCCAACAGGACAGACGTCCAGGGGTGGTAATTGTGATTGCACATACCATTTTCCGTGGAATGGGTTATAGATGGTTAGAGGGTGGGGTAAATCAAACATATTATTAACACCTTCGAATACAACCACATATGCTGTACATTTCTAATAGCTACAGTTATAAACACACTACTGTTCTAACTACAGTGTCCTATATGTTAACTACTTAACCTTGCAGATGGGACTGTTACTGCAACATAACTCTACATTTTATTGCTGTTCATACACGATTCATATCGAACTTTGTGCAGATACATCATCCTGTTAACTGTGCTTTCTATACTTGTAGACAGGTGTGGATGTTTGGTATATCAGACAGTCATCCTATCTGCATATTTCAGACTGGGAGCAACATATCCAGATTTTGGTGTACACATTCCACATGCAGCAACACTTTGAACAGATGTTTCTGTTTGGTTCTGAGTCTCACATGCATTTAATTATGTCCTGACTGCAGTATAGTTTATTCAGGGTTATTACTACTGTAGTGCTGTATTCCTGACACTTTCTCACACTCTCTCACTTGCTTTCATGTTACTATTCAGACTGGTACTTCTAGGCTTTATTGACATGTTTTAACAGTAGGTATTACAGTTCTTTCCAGCACTCTCACTTCTGTCATGTTTCAGTATTTCCACAGGGATATATTTCACACATGTGATTTCATCCTCTTCTGCAGCTATACTTTACCTGCTGCTGCAGGTTGTGTACTATTTTCTTACAGGCAGGGCAGTTTTATTTCAAAATATGTGTTGGACAGTCTCATGATTAGTTTCAACTTACAGGCTGGGAACTGTTGTAATCAGGCAATACTTGCATACACTTTCACACTGTGACTTGCAGATTTAATTCCTTCCTGGCTACACTGCACTCTTATGCTGACTGTCATACATTTATATATCTTTACAGTTACTAGTAGTGGATTACTGACCTGCCTGGTGGCGCAACCGCACCAGCCTATCGGCATACGCTCTGCGGTTCGCAGAACGGACACCTGTAGCTGTAATATAAATGAAGTAATATTGGAATACACATCTCCATGATTTCAGGTAGTTTAACTTTCTACAAACATAATTAATTGATACTTACTCAGTGGTGGGGCATTGGGTGATTGCCGGGCCTCCTGGATCCAACGGTTCAGTTGGTCCTGCTTACATCTCTTCAGGTCCGCATGGTGGTGACGGACCTGCTCACCTGTCCTAGGAATTCCTGTGGCACTGGTGAGTTCATGAGCCAACTGGTCCCACGCCTCAGCCTTGTACGCTCCCCAGAGGACCTGGCCCTGCATGAGTTGGGCCTCATGGTTGTGGACTAGGAGCCAGGCCATGTACCTGGACTCCTCAACACCCCACCTCTGCGCTCGAAAGCGACTACCCTCACCTACACCTGACATTCTAACTGCAGGTCTGTTCTACAATCGTTTATGCTGTGTATTCCCGCATATGGGGCTTATATAGTCCGTTTTTCCCGCACATATCTGTGATTGGCCAGTTTGGAATTGTATCAACTTCAGTAAACCTGCATTGTCATGCTGTAGTTTGTATTTATTCCTATATATGAGCTAATATTGCATTTCTAGGTACTGCTGTCATGGCTTAGTGGTTCTGTACCTTGACTATGGTGTATAGTATCCTGGGTTGAACCTGGCCACTGCTTTTTATTTTTCATGACTGTCTAGACATGTTGAGGGGTGTGTCTGTGTAAAGGCATTTTGGATACGGCTTGCTCACCGTTGCCCGTCGGTTAGCTCGTTTGCGGTGCGCAGCTCCGCGCAAACGGGGTACGCTGGTTTAACACTCATTTGGCTATTGGCACGCATATGCCGCTTAGCTCAATTAGGGGCACATATATTTAGCGTGGTAAACCACTGCTCGGCTACAGGCACTCATTTTGCACCAGTTAAACCAATGCTTATCTATGGGCACATAACCTCACTCTGTTGAACTGTAGCTCAGCTATGGGCACATCTGGCAGTTTATATTAATTTCTTAGCTCACATTTATTCAATATAAATAGGCTATTACATTGCATTTTACATATATTCTGGTTTTATGTGTACATATATGTGTCAGGGACTTGTTTCCTGCTTATTTTGCGAAAAAAAAAATTTGTGTTGTGGGGGCTCGAACCATGAATGCCTGCTCTGCAGCCGGCATCTCTACCGCTCCGCTATTGCTTCCTGGGTTATTTTTCGTACTTAGTTCTTATATGCTTTCCCATTGACTGCTAACTGTAGCTGCGCTTACGGCACGCCAGCAAACGAGCGCACTCACGGTTAAACATCTTTACAATTTAAAAAAAATTTGACATGTTCATTTAGATTGTTTTATGTTTAATAGTCTGTAGGGGCATGTGTTGTGTTGTGTTTATTCACATTTCCGTGGACTCTGTTGTGAGTGTCTACTTTGGGCACTTTTAAACTTCTGGGGGCGTGTCCGCTTGCAGGGCTCAGCCTACGGACACGCCCCCTACTGTCTTACACGGCCGTGTTCGACTTAGGTGTGATTCAGCATGCTCTCATGAATATGCAGAGCATGCTGACATCACTCAGTTTAACTGCAGCCTCCGTGTAAGAGTTATAACTCTTACACGGAGGCTTCGTGAATCCTGGGGCATGTCTTTCTTGCATAAGTAGTTTTTGTCAGACAAGATGAATAATTAATTTTTACTATTTTTAGTTGTAATGGAATAGAGTGTTGAGGGTGTTTAGGAAATAATGTTAAACATGTTTACTACTTCATCTAGGGGTAGGATATTTAGGATTTTCTAGTTGACGGATGCTAGCATTTTATTTAATACAACAGGCTTATAGTCTGAAAGATTACAAGTAATCTAGTTAAGTATTTTACACAGAATTTTATCGACTTTTTTTTTTTTTTAAAAGAAAAAAAGCAGAATATTGGGTTTATTTTTATGAGTAGAAATAAAAGCACCTTGCTCTGTACAACTTTAACCCAATACTGTTTTCCTTCAGGACTGTTTGGGGCAGCAGTGGACCATTATTTATTCGCTATGTTCAGTAGTGTAAGAGGGCTCAGTGAGGCCTGTGCTTCCCAGGGGGAGGGGTCTGCAATATTTAATGAACTTCATAATACAGAGTTACAGACTTGTCAGTCATCTTTGTTCCAGCAGTTGTACTTTATTTACTTACTCACAACATAAGAACACACAAAAAAAAAATCATCTTTTTTAAATAAGAAAAGGGAGTTCAGAAATAACTAAGATACAAAACAAGAACAGTTAGCTTATTCGAAACATGTACAGCTTAAGAGAAGTGCATATGTAATAGCAGTGTATTACATGCATACTTCTCAACCACTTTTGTCAACAATTCTGGACAAAACCAAAACTAATGGTAGGGGGGTGGAAGTTAAAGGCTCAAAATCATGAATATCTTTAAAATATTGATCTTATAAATTTACAAAGTTACTAGATGAACAGGTTTTATCCGCGGTGGTGGTGCTGTGGTAGCGTTGTCGCCTCACAGTCAGACGCTGTTCGGTTCGATTTTCAGATAGAACGTCTTCTGCGTGGAGACATGTGTGAATGGGCGTACCTTCGTTGAAGGTTGTGCATCAGGGCTGGTAACTCAGCACGTAAAAATCAACTACCAATCATTAGCGGACCGGAGTTCCACTGTGGCGACCCCTAACCGGGAAAAGCCGAAAGACACATCACTAGATTAACAGGTTTTGCATTAACACGTATTTTTTGAAGGACACAAAATCTGCAACTCAAATTTCTGTCATTGTTTACTGACTTCGATCATCAATGATTTTCCAGAAAACCACAAGTTTTATGAATAACAGACTAAAAGCATCCAGATATTCTGGATAGTTGGGAACTATGATTACCGCTTTCTATCCATAAATTTTCATCACTGCACTTAATGTACAGCTTTGTTTTTCTTTGTCCAAGAAGGAGCTCAGTATTCTGTTTCGTGTTCTGTATACAGTGCTTGCTATAAATAACCATGTCTTGTTTAACTGATGTTTGATTTGAACCCAAAACACCAACTATGGGGTCAAACACCCACATTTCCATACTCTCCCTTTCTCCCTCTCTCTCTGTCTCTCACATACAAACTGAGAGATTGAACAGACTTACAACCTGAGGATAAAGTGAGAAACAATAGTACACCTTTTGTTTGAGGCTAACTGCCATTACAAGATGTCTGTATCCCTCCAGTGAAGATTGATTGGCTAGTGACAAACAACCAGTTTTCCTTGCATACATTTCCTGCCCTTCCACTCCTTTAACAATAACCTGTTCTTAAAGTATACTAATTTCTGTATAATGCCATCAAACGTTAAAAAAAATAGCAGTGTGCCCAGCAGTGTACGTGTTCAAATAAGCAGGTTCTCTAACTTGTTTCTGTGAGATGCTGCACTGGACATACATATTTAAATGATTATACTTGTATGTTGTAGTTTTGACTATGAATATAATATTCATGCTTTTAATCATTTTAATATTCCATACTAAACTAACTTAAGGATATTTTTACAAGGGTCATTCTTATTTCCCAAGAGTAAAACAGGTAGGTGCTGTAGTCAAAATTTGAAAATCTGTACCTTTGAGTCCTGAAACTGTGATAATGTGATCGAGACAAAGACAACAACAACAAAAATAGACAGTAAACTGTGAAGCTTAGACATTACATTTGTTTTTGCAGGGGGAAAGTCCACCATCATTACAGGCTGCTGCTGTACCCACAGATATGTGCTACTGAAATATCTCCTTTGCTGAGAAATCAGTGGCAAGTTTGACTGCACACTCAGCCAAAATTGCACTAAATATTTAAAAAATGCTTGCCACCTGTAATCTTCAATGTAAGGGGCTTTGCATCCACACACCCCTGCTACTTCTATATAACTACAACATCTCACAACAGTAAGAAAAACTCTCAAAATCACAGCATGTAGTATGTCTGGGAGCTGGCTTAGAAAGTTAAGGAGCTTTTAATGAGCTATTTCCTGACTGTGGTACAGTGGTGCAAGGTTTGGTTCCTACAGCTTCCATTGCCTAACTGTGTGAATATAAGAAAGCCCCTTAACAAGGTGCCTTTCATACTGAGTCTGAAAAGGGATCATGGAGATCAGTGTCTACCCTGTCATAACACTTAATGACAAAAAAATTCACCTGGTTTAAACTTCAACTGAATATTCTTATGCACACTAACTTTTGTACCCGACAGAATGGGGATTCTGTAAGCTATAGCAGTTTTGAATTGGTATATGCTCCCCCATCTGCACGTAATTTGTTGTTACCCAGAAGTGCCCTTACTCTTCTTCAACTGTTAGCAGGAACAAACAAACAATTTCAAGTTTTCTAAATACTCTACCCAATACTGTTTTCATCTGGGAACATTTTGCTTATTTGTATTTTTTTAACTGGGAAACCTACTTAGGACAATTGTTTGATGAGTGAGCCAGGAGTGCTTATGATGAAGTGACTTTCTGGTTGTTATGAAGTGAGTAAATGAAGTCTCAGGGAATCAAACCCCTGTCCTACAAAATAAAACTCATTAGCAGCTCATACACTTAATCCTATATGTTAAACTGACAGATGAAGAAGCACTTGGAAGTTTCCATAAACAGGGATCAAACCCAGACTGAGGCACTGATAGTCCATTTGCATATCTAGTAGACCATCAGTGTCTGCCAGCGCCTTTTTTACTAGCTGACATTTTTAAAGGAAGACATGCTGTATAATTAACAATAATATAGCTGTTATACAGAAAACACATGTTCATAGGATCATAGGAGGTTACTAAGCTAATGACCCTAAGGTCCTTACAAGCCCCACCAAGTACAACCCTTGTTCCCAAAAACATCAAGGTATTAAGCGGAACTAAGTCAACAACTACTGCCTCTGTCCAAGAGGGACACAGGTGAAACTCCCGGGGTGAATTTGAAGATTCCCATTCAGTCATCCAAATTACACTTAAATAGTCAGCAAGGGGCTCTGCTTCACCTGAATTGGGAGTTTGTACCAGAGGAGAGGTAATCTCTATGAGACATATCTGTCTCTCTAGCAAGTTCTGTTGATGTCACATACTAGGTTGACTTCCCTAGAGCGAGTTCATCTTATACCATTTGATTTATGAATGTACAGCATTTCCATTGTAGCAGGATCTGAGATTGCATTATATGCAAGGCAGAGGTCACCTCTGAGTAGTCTGTAAAACAGAGTATAGTGACAAAACATTTTCACAGGGTCATAGGTTTATACTAGGCTAGCTGCCCTTTTGGGCCTAGCTAGTTTTCCCATGTCAGAATCAAACTCCACACCTTGTGTCTGTAGAGTAAACATCTTAACTATTATGTCAACAAATTTTGAATGTTAATATTGATAATTAAAATCAGTTAATTTATTTTAAAATAATCCAATGGTCAGATGTAGGTTACTTAAAAAGATAGCATTATTAAAGTTAGTCTACGTCTGACATTTTGTTTGTGGCTGAGTTCTTGCATTGCTCACATTCAGCTTAACTGTGAAAGGTTTGACTTTAATTATTTTGGAAGAAGGGATTTTTATTTGTAGATGTTGTACAACTCACAGCTGTTATTCTAATAATCGGCATTGCTTCTAATTTAAATGTGTCTGAACAACAAATGCTTAATTCGTAGATGCATTTGTTTACTAATACAGTTACTGTACTTACCTATATGTGCTTAACATGTCAGCATTTTAATTTTTTTTATCACAGACTGTGTCACAGGTAGGCAGCCAGCATAATCATACCTGATGATTTTACAAATCCAGCCATTTTTCTTGGGATTAAATGCAGCTATACATTGTAGCTAATAGCAAGTTTGTTTTGAAAGCCCCATCAAATGTTTGACTTTTTAATGACTAGTGGCAACCATAGTGCTGATCACAAGTAATAGGCATGTAGGGTGCACCCTCCCACACTGAGGGTGCCGAGGCTTGCATGTAGGGTGCAACCTCCCAAACTGAGGGTGAACAGGCTTGCATGTAGGGTACAACCTCCCACACTGAGGGTACAGAGGCTTGCATGTAGGGTATAACCTCCCACACTGAGGGTGCAGAGGCTTGCATGTAGGGTGCAATCTCCCACACTGAGGGTAAACAGGCTTGCATGTAGTGTACAACCTCCCACACTGAGGGTGCAGAGGCTTGCATGTAGGGTGCAACCTCCCACACTGAGGGTGAACAGGCTTGCATGTAGGGTATAACCTCCCACACTGAGGGTGCAGAGGCTTGCATGTAGGGTGCAATCTCCCACACTGAGGGTGAACAGGCTTGCATGTAGGGTACAACCTCCCACACTGAGGGTGCAGAGGCTTGCATGTAGGGTGCAACCTCCCACACTGAGGGCGAACAGGCTTGCATGTAGGGTACAACCTCCCACACTGAGGGTGTGGAGGCTTCCATGTAGGGTACAATCTCCCACACTGAGGGTGCAGAGGCTTGCATGTAGGGTACAACCTCCCACCATGAGGGTGCAGAGGCTTGCATGTAGGGTACAACCTCCCACACTGAGGGTGCAGAGGCTTGCATGTAGGGTACAATCTCCCACACTGAGGGTGAACAGGCTTGCATGTAGGGTACAACCTCCCACACTGAGGGTGCAGAGGCTTCTTGTATGTAGGGTACAACCTCCCACACTGAGGGTGCAGAACCTTGCATGTAGTGTACAACCTCCCACACTGAGGGTGCAGAGGTTTGCATGTAGGGTACAACCTCCCACACTGAGGGTGCAGAACCTTGCATGTAGGGTACAATCTCCCACACTGAGGGTGCAGAGGCTTGCACGTAGGGTACAACCTCCCACCATGAGGGTGCAGAGGCTTGCATGTAGGGTACAACCTCCCACACTGGGGGTGCAGAACCTTGCATGTAGGGTACAATCTCCCACACTGAGGGTGCAGAGGCTTGCACGTAGGGTACAACCTCCCACCATGAGGGTGCAGAGGCTTGCATGTAGGGTACAACCTCCCACACTGAGGGTACAGAGGCTTGCATGTAGGGTATAACCTCCCACACTGAGGGTGCAGAGGCTTGCATGTAGGGTGCAATCTCCCACACTGAGGGTAAACAGGCTTGCATGTAGTGTACAACCTCCCACACTGAGGGTGCAGAGGCTTGCATGTAGGGTGCAACCTCCCACACTGAGGGTGAACAGGCTTGCATGTAGGGTACAACCTCCCACACTGAGGGTGTGGAGGCTTCCATGTAGGGTACAATCTCCCACACTGAGGGTGCAGAGGCTTGCATGTAGGGTACAACCTCCCACCATGAGGGTGCAGAGGCTTGCATGTAGGGTACAACCTCCCACACTGAGGGTGCAGAGGCTTGCATGTAGGGTACAATCTCCCACACTGAGGGTGAACAGGCTTGCATGTAGGGTACAACCTCCCACACTGTGGGTGCAGAGGCTTCTTGTATGTAGGGTACAACCTCCCACACTGAGGGTGCAGAACCTTGCATGTAGTGTACAACCTCCCACACTGAGGGTGCAGAGGTTTGCATGTAGGGTACAACCTCCCACACTGAGGGTGCAGAACCTTGCATGTAGGGTACAATCTCCCACACTGAGGGTGCAGAGGCTTGCACGTAGGGTACAACCTCCCACCATGAGGGTGCAGAGGCTTGCATGTAGGGTACAACCTCCCACACTGGGGGTGCAGAGGCTTGCATGTAGGGTACAACCTCCCACACTGAGGGTGAACAGGCTTGCATGTAGGGTACAACCTCCCACACTGAGGGTGCAGAGGCTTCTTGCATGTAGGGTACAACCTCCCACACTGAGGGTGCAGAACCTTGCATGTAGTGTACCACCTCCCACACTGAGGGTGCAGAGGTTTGCATATAGGGTACAACCTCCCACACTGAGGGTGCAGAACCTTGCATGTAGTGTACAACCTCCCACACTGAGAGTGCAGAGGTTTGCATGTAGGGTACAACCTCCCACACTGAGGGTGCAGAGCCTTGCATGTAGAGTACAACCTCCCGCACTGAGGGTGCAGAAGCTTGCATGTAGGGTACAACCTCCCACATTTAGGGTGCAGAGGCTTGCATGTAGGGTACAACCTTCCACACTGAGGGTGAACAGGCTTGCATATAGGGTACAACGTCCCACACTGAGGGTGCAGAGGCTTGCATGTAGGGTACATCCTCCCACACTGAGGGTGCAGAAGCTTGCATGTAGGGTGCAACCTCCCACATTGAGGGTGCAGAGGCTTGCATATAGGGTACAACCTCCCACACTGAGGGTGCAGAGGCTCGCTTCTCACTTTTCATAAAGCATTTTTTGTACTCAAACATATATTCTCAGTCTTCTGATCAGTCTTTTCTGCAATCACTACAAAATGTCAGCAGTTTGTTTCAAAACACAAGTGCATGAATTAGACATAGTTCAACATGGCAGTTCAAAAATGCTGCTTTGTCATTCCAAAGCCAAAAAAGATAAAAAAAATAATTGTTTCTTATAAAAAAATATTTGCTGGACTTAACCATGAGCAGAAGTGGGTATGGCATCTCTGTCTTTTATACAATACAACTTTTTAATTAAAGGAAAGTTTGCTGTACAACTAATAAAATTGTTGCATGGAAAACACATTTTAAATGTTAATGTTGATAATTCTAATCTAATTTAATTTGGAATAATTCACTACTCAATAATTCTAATCTAATTTAGAATAATGCACTACTCAACTGTATGTTACTTTATGTTGATAATTATAATAATTTAATTTCTATTAAAATAATTCACTATTCAAATTTATACCACTTGAAAAAAGATACCTCAATGAATGTAACTCCGTGTTTAATATTTCATCAGTTGATCATTTCTTAACATTCTAATGGATTATGAGGGTTTTTCTTACACCTGGCCATGGCTGAAAGGGTCCCTGGACCAGTTTATCTACTCAGTAATCAAACTTAAATAAATAAATAAATGCATGAATGAATTAATAAATAATATACTTTTTCAAATACCCATTTACAATGTCATGATCACATTTTTTGTTGACTTCCCAGCCTCTTTTCTAGAGGACACCATAAAGAATTGTAAATGTTTTATAAAGTAGAATCCAAGGAATCTTATTCTATCTATACATGTGACAGGTTAATAGGTTCATAGGTATGTATTAGGCAATCAGGCTGCAGGTCATTACAATTCAAGACAATAACCATATTTAAAAGTTCCCTCCAAACCTCAAGCAAGGCAGTACAAGACAGACCGGCAGAGACTTTGAAGTCATCCGTCCAGTTCCAAGGTTTACCTTGAAGGTTGCAAGGATGCTTCTCTGCTTGACATACAGCTTATGTTAGTTCCAGAGACGGGAGGATATGTTGGGACTCTACCATGCTAAAGTATCTTACTTATTTGTTGAAGAATGTTTGCTTCCTTTAAACTGGTAATTGAAGAACCATTTTTTTCTGAGAAGGGCTGCCCATACGTTCCTGTGTTTTTCTTAACACTTCACTACATCCTGCTTATCTAAACATTTTTTCTTTAACATTCTTTGCACTTTCCTAATCAACTTATCATTTCCCTTAATTCTAACACAAGTGTTTGAGTCCCAAGTGTTCAAACACTGCTGTCTCAAGGCCAGGGAATCTAGCATCTTGTAGCTCATGTAGGCTGTCGCTCACATTAAACACCTGGCCTGAACATGTTATTCAAGTTCAAGCGAGGTAAGTGCAGCAGCTGTAGGGAGGGATGTTAGGTTTAGGGAGTGGGAAGGGAGTTTTACGGTTAGGGAGAGGGAAGGGAGTTTTATGGATAAGGAGTGGTAAGGGGATTTTATGGTTATGGAGTTTTAGGTTAGGGAGAGGGCAGGGAGTTTTATGGTTAGGGAGTGGGAAGGGAGTTTTATGGTTAGGGAGTTTTAGATAAGGGAGAGGGAAGGGAGTTTTATGGTTAGGGAGAGGAAAGGGGATTTTATGGTTATGGAGTTTTAGGTTAGGGAGAGGGAAGGGAGTTTTATGGTTAGGGAGTGGGAAGGGATTTTATGGTTAGGGTGTGGGAAGGGATTTTATGGTTAGGGTGGATGAAGGGAGTTTTAGGTTAGGGAGTGGGACACGGATTTTAGGTTTAGGTAGTAGGAGCATAATTTTAGGGACTGGAAAATGAGTTTGAGGTTTAGTGAGCAGAGCAGAAGTAGGGGCATTTTAAATTAGGGGAGCAAGAAGGCAGTTTTAGAGTGAGAAAGCAGAAACAGTGTTTTAGGGTTAGAGTTACGGCACTGGTAGAGCTAGCTGTTCAGTTATATCGAGTCAGCTGTAAGGATGGCTAAGTAGTTTATGTAGCTGAGGTTAGCGGGAGTTACAGCACTTGCTTTTTCGAGCAAGTGTGTGTTACGAGCAAACAGCATGTTAGCACTCGTGGCAGTACCCTTTCCCCTTCCTATTAAGTGTCGCAAACTGAACACCATACACCATATGCATAATGTCTTAATGCTCTGTATAGTGGTACAACTACCCTTTTATTCCTTAAATTCACTTCCCTTGTTATGCACCTTAGGAGCCTTAACCACCACTTTTTCAAACTACTCTTAGCAATTCATTCGTAATATAACCAAAAACTCTAGGTCCTTATTCTGGGTCACTGTCTTATGGTTCACCCCTTCTAGCCTATGCATACCCACAGAAATGTCACTCCCAAAGTGCAGAAACTTGCACCTGACAAGGAATCCCTGCTGTCACCCACCTGAACTTCACCGGACACTTCTGATTTTCACAACTACCCCACTGCCAGTATTTTCAGTTCTCTTCTCAAGCTGCTATCTCCCTCATCCTTGCACAGACCAAACTGAAGTGGGTGTGCAAATACCCACAAGCAACTCAAATATATAAAAAAAAAAAAAAAACAAAGCAAAACACACATCAGATAACATTATTCTCTAACAAAGGCAGTGTAAATAAAAAAAAAACATTTCCATGACAGACTTCCCACAGTATATGCAAGATATAGCAGTTTGGATTTAACACTGGTTGCAGTGCTTTAAACATTAAGGAAATAAAGTGATCACCCTTCCATGAAAACATTCAGCTTTTTTCACTCTTTTTGGGATTAGGCCTCCAGCTAATTGCATTAATTATAACAATTTCAATAAGACTGTATCTTAGCTGCTCCAGTGGCATACAGGGATAAAGCTCTGACTAGAACCAAGGAGACCCAGGTCTGATTAGCAGTTCAGGTCACAGATGGAGTGGGAGGCAGAGATGGAAGGCCTATTAAGTGGGACTGCAGCAACATGGGCATCTCCTGCTATGATCCCTGCTGGAGACTGGAGATGTCACTGGAAGGAGCTCTGGTCCAAAGTGGAGGCAGGGTGAAACTGGCTGAGGTGCCATGGAGGTGGCCTGATATGCTGCAAAGTCCCCATTGCACTGCCACCTCTCAGATGTAACCATGTCTCCTTGAGGGAGGGGGAGAATGTAGGGAGTATAAAGAGCCCCCCCCCCCGAAGAATGCAAAGATAACCAAGGCCCTGGCATGCCCTTAGGATCCATTACCACTCCAAGCAATAACAGAGTAAGTCAAGTAGGATAGGCAAGTAAATGGTAGGTCAGACATGGACATGAGGAGCTGGGTGGTAGAATGACAGAGGGGGCAAAAAAAACAGAAAACACTTATTTTTGAGGAAGCAGAGAAATTGCATTGCCCCATTTACTTCAATTTGGTATAGCAGAAATAATTAGCTAGCTGCTCAGATACTCAAGTGTGATCTGCTAATATAAATTGGTATGCAGCTACGTTACGAACAGCAGATCTGCCTTTAAAATAATATAATTTAAATCAAACAGTTTCTCAGTCATCATTGCCTTAGCACGTGTCCATGACATTTAATACATCAGGTGTTCATTAAAATATAGCTAACCTTCACCTTCACTGTGTTATACACAAAGTACTTGACATTTAAATGAGAACATGTCATGCTATTACATCCACTTGCATTTGGTATGCAAAAGAAAGTTGAAATGATAGTCTGAAGTTAGGCTTTACATAGGTTCATAGGTTCATAGGTAGGTATTAGGCTATCTGCCCGAGGGCATTTATAAGCTTAGCCAGAGTGTGTCAGCTTTCGCCACCCCCACTGATTTATTAACTGATCTTCTGTCAAGCAGAGCCAATGAAGTGATCCCAGGGGTGTATTTTCTGTTACCCATCCACTCGTCAAGGTTTCTCTTGAAGAGTGTTAGTGAGGGGCTCTGCCTGATGTAATTTGGAATTTTGTTCCAAAGCATGGGGAGTCTCTGTGACAGGAATCTATCCCTCCAGTATGCTCTATTTATTGTTGTGGTGAGGTTTAGCTCACTAGAGCGCATGGCTCACAGTGACTTGGATTTCTTTAGGTGGAGCATGTCCATCAATTCTGAGTTGGACATGGCTTTGTAAGTCAGGCAGAGATCACCACTGAGTAAGCGATATGCCACTGAGTACAGCCAGAGTTTTTTTAGTCGGGCTGTATAGAGGCCAGTAATCCTCTTGGTGAGGTACTTTTGTGGTCTTTCCAGCTGTTGGAAGTGTCTTGTGAGGTACATCCCAAATGGGGTATCGTACTCTATGATGAGTCTAATGAGTGACGAGTAGAGGGGCACTATAACCTCTATTTCTAGATGCGAACCCTTTAGTAAATAGATGGGCCACATAGAAGGATTTCCTAACTACTTTGGCAATATGATTGTCAAAGGAGAGATTACTATCTACCTGGGTCCCCAGATCTCTTATTGCCTCTTCTGTATTAAGGGGGCTGCCACCTATGTGGTAATTCGTGGGTGTTTTGTTTTTCCCAAACAGGATGACTATGCATTTTTTGGCATTTAGGTTGAGGCCATGACTTTGACACCAGGTGTCTGTCTCAGTAAGGCCTTTTTGGAGGATGTCCGTGTCAGCCGGAGTCAATTATGGCTCCCAGTTTGCAGTCATCGGCAAACTTGGTTAGCCATAGTCCTCCTGTGTTTGCCTGTACTTCTGAGAATTATATGCTGAACAGTTGGGGTCCCAGGACCGAGCCTTGTGGGACATCACTTGTGACTGGTTTACAGTCGGACCTGGAGCCCGCTATTCTTACCGTGTGAGTTCTGTCTGTAGGCCAGTTGACAAACCATCTCGTGATGTAGGGGTTTATGTTCAGGCTGGTGAGTTTTTCTGTAATACCCGAGTGGGGAATGGTGTCGAAAGCCTTGGCGAGGTCAAGGTAGGCTGTGTGAACCACCTTTCCCTTGTCTATGGCCTTGGTGACTGTCTCGAAGAAGTCAACCAGGTTTAGTAGGCATGATCTGCCCTTAACAAAGCCGAACTGGGTCGGGTCAAGTGTTTGGAAGTTCCCAATGTCTTTGTTAATGAGTTCCATGATGATGTACTCCATAGCCATGCAGACCAGGCTAGACAGGCTTATGGTGCTACAGTTACCAGGGTCAGTTGTGGCCCCTCCTTTGTGGAGAGGAATAACCGTTGCTGTGTGCCATTCTATGGGCATGTAGCCTGTGGAAAGGCTGAGGCTGAACAGCGTATTTAGGTGGGGGGTTAGTTCATTCTGTAGTTCGTGCTAGACGCAGCCTGGGACACCATCTGATCCCACTGACGCTGTGTTTTTGGCTTTTGAAAGGGCTGTTTTCACCTGTGCATCTGTGATTTTTGGGCCACTACACTTTTCCAGTATTGTTGTGGGCCCTTTTGGAGGTGAGAGGGGGGTGAAGTTTGCACTGAATCCATCTACAGTTCATATCAAAAGACTGACTAAAAATAAAAGCAAAGAAGCAGGACACTATTGTAATATCTTCTGATGCATGATTATAACACAGTATGAAAAAAACCCTAAATAAAATCTCTTTTACAAATTAAAACCACACAATGATGTTGGGATCAAAATAAAGTCAGCAAATGGGAACATAAAATGAGGGTCATGTTACCTTGCTGTTAAGTTTAATACTGGGAGAAATTCAAGGAAACCTAATAAAATAATGAATAACCAACTCACAAACTATACAAAGCAAAGGGGAATATGATCTAGCTTTTATGTAAACTAAATGAATAAAAATAAAAAAGATGAAGCTTCAAAAGAAAATACTAAAACAAATCCCAAACACTTGCAAACAAGGGCAAAAAAAAAGAAAAAATATTAACAGAACAAAAAGGTGTATTAACTACTAATAGCAAGGCAATATTGCAAATTATTTTCATAACAGAACTTCTGAAATATCCTGATGAAGTACAATGTTCTTTCCTAGGACAATCTTCAAACTTCAAGCTTAAATAACCTTATGGCAGATTAAATATTCATATCATCAGATCAGCAAAGGTTACATATGTTGAGTACGTTTTTTTACCCTGACAGGTTTTGCACTTGTGTACAAACCATTTGTTTTAACAGTAATGGCTATACAGGCACATATTGTCACAAAATGTCTGTTTTGTTTTGTGACAGACTAGTATATTTTGTCATTTCTACTAAATGTTTCTTGGCTTTTAGTATCATACCTCTGAGAGTATAACAGACAGCTTTATGATTTCTTTACTCAAAAAACTACAGAATCTACTCTTTAAACTTGCCAAGTGGAATAGATGTGCCAATAGCCACCAAGGAATAACACTTGAAGTTAATTTGTTAATTATTCTAAATCATTTAGTGAAAACAAAATCATACACATTACTTGAAAAAGTAAAAACTATTAGGCAGTATTAGAGGCTACTTCTACATTATATAAATAATAATTCCCATAAGAAACAGTATGATAATTTAAATGTAGGTAAATTTTAGACACGTAAGAGCTTTTACGACTCCTTATAGGGTCGGCTGTATTAAAAAGAAAAAAAAAATGTATTCACAGGAGGCAATATATTGTTTGCTTAAGTCAGTTTTGGGCTGAATCAACATCTGCAGTAGCCTTTGGCTGAATCAACATCTGCAGTAGCCTTTAACACTGTAACAACTTGCAGTTACATTGTGGCACAAAACGTTACTGATATTCATTTAGATGGGTCTACTGAGATAAATGCAATACCAAGGGTGCCCCTCGTCGGCTATCTGCTTGCTATCTAATTTCTAATTATATTTAATTTTCAAAATACATACTAGTACTGGAGTACAATGGCAATACGGTGAACCTGAGTTGTAAAGAAATGACTGCTATGTCAACTTGAAATGGAAGGGTAATACTAAGATATTGCCCTTTTTTAAAATATTTTCTAAGGAGATCACCCTTTAGGGCTTCCTCAGCTTGGCCTCCTTACTTTATGAGTGTAGGCTAGGTATACGACAACAGGGGCTTATAACAATCAACAGCTCACGAAAAGGAGATGAAAACAAATATGCAAATCTAAACAGACAAAGTAGCTTAGCTTGGTGCAAGTCATAACACAGGTTTTCGGTCATCACTACAACTTTTAGAGCTATCCTTCCTGAGACAGTCTAAATCATGCAAAATTTTAGTTACAATATCATAGCAGAATGCATGCAAACTTATCCTTTTTTCACTAGCTAGAAATTTCACAAAATATACCATAAATGTGTTTAGTATACTCATTTATTGATGTGTACGTCACAAAACAACAGAAATAATGTACAGTCAAACTGATTATATGAATATATAAAGCTTATGTTGTAGTCTTTAGTAATTATATAATATTATGGTGTGGATAAGCTTACTGACTAGTGACAACAGACTTTAACAAGTAATGACACCAATATTTTATGTGTTTATGAAAGCTGAAACAGCTGCAGGAAGAGTAAAGTGTCATGTGACAAAGCAGCTGCAAACAGCACTATCTTGCAAGATCTGGGCAGTATTGAAGTAGGCAATATCTTTGTAAGAGTTACTTCACTAAAATTTGTGTCCTTTTACAAAGGCATAATTTTAAAAAAATGATAAGAAAGGCTGTACTTCATAACTGCTGCTGGCAGTCCAAAATAACAGACACATACACAAAATCCAAAAGCCTTTATGTACAAATCCAAACACCTTTTTGCTACAACCAATTTAAACTGGTTAATGGCAAATTATAAATCCTGCTTCAGGTGGCCATTTCACAAGCTAACGTCTGAAACTATAGATGCATAAACACATAAAAGTGTTGTGCTATCAGGCTTCTGCAGGTATTATTTTTCAAGTGGCTATAAACCCATAAAATACAAAATAAAAAAAATGTCATTCAGAATTTCAGTTTCTCTGCACAGTATCTAAATGTAAGGACTATGAAAATGAAGAATACTTCTCATCTTCTATGACTTTTGAATAGCGCTATGATTTTTGTTCACTCCTCCAAAATTTACAGATGCTCCTCATAAAGTTTGACTTACTTAACAGAGCAGAGATTATTAAACAACTGAACTAAACCTTTACAAAGATTCAGTAGTATTAATTACATGAGAGTACTTATTAAAATACTTCTCTTTCCAAAATTCTGTTATGATTTTTAAGGTCGACACTATCATTTTAATGCAGAAAGGTTGATAGATATGAAATGAGGACAAGGTAGATTCCAAATCAGTTTGCACAAGCAGTAAGGAACTACCTGTGCTGAAGCTATAATCTATTCACAACAAAAGTTATCCCAAAAGAAGGCAAGCACACAAGGTGTACACATTAACTGTTGTGCAGGCCTCCTTATCCTCTGACTGAAGCATGCATGGTTCCAAACTTGTTATGGGCTACTGAACTGTTTGATTTGAGGGCAAAAGTATAAACTGGCATTGTGAATCTGTAAATATTGGTTTCAGCAGCCACTGTGTAAGTGAATGGAAAATTTACAGTACAGTTCTGCTATCACACAAATAAATCACTTTTGCTTGGAACATATGTTGGTAAGGGCTGAATCCTTCTGCTAACTATTCTGACTAGGCTTTTAAAAGAGGCAAAGAAGGGCGTACAGAAAGCAATTGCATAACAACATATGCACCTAAGTAGTAAGTAAGTGTGTGTGTGTGTGTGTGTGTGTGTGTGTGTGTGTGTGTGTGTGTGTGTGTGTGTGTGTGTGTGTGTGTGTGTGTGATGAACAATTCAAAAAGCATTTGCACAAAGAAATGCATATCTTTACATTGATTAATTTAAGAAATGTACTGCTGTCTTGAATAAGCACAGATGGCCGTTGAATGTTATAATTCCTGCAGCAGCAGCTTGTATCTGTTTAAAGCACTGTTTGTAAGCATAACACAATATTTTGTGGGCAACATGTCCCACTTACAGTGTAATATTTTACTAAATTAGCTGTAACTGCCTCTACATATATGTATTACAATTAGTGGTCCACTATCTTCTTCACATAGGCACATTGCTAACTTGTAATCATCTTCATGAATGATAAACTGTCATGTATATACAATGAGATTTATTTGCATTTTATGTGGAATTTAGCTGTAGACATTATAGTTACCAGCAGACAGGTGGGCGATATTTTTCAGTGTGTGCCTTTCCTTATGTCCCTCATGCATGGTTGTCTCGTCCGACAGTCTCTTTTCTTTATGCATGTGTTAGGTTCTCTTTGCAGGTTGTAGCAACTATTCCTTCTCAGCAATATGGTATGCATTTTAATTCTGCCCTGACTTTGCGAAATCTGAACCAGTATGATAGCACTTTTTTCTCTTGCATGTGTGCTGTACCACTTTAACATTAATGCAATTAGGTCATGTTACAAACAAATGCATAAAATGAGGTTCTTGTTTATTTTGGATATAACATTTTTCTGAGAACAAGTGCGCTTCTCAGTAGCTGTATAAGTTGATATTGTACCTCTGCGTTTTGCTTCATCTGGGATGTAATTTCAAATTCTGCTAGAAAAGAAGGTGGAAAATATCCTAATTCAGTCTTGCTGAATGACACTTTTTGCAGTGCTTCTACAGAGCCACAAGGATATGATTGGCACTGTTAATCGAATATGAATGAAACACATGGCAGCTAGCCTACAACCAGAATAAGCTCCTCCAATATATGGTGCAATAAGAGTACTTTCTTGGCTTTGAAAGCGCTCGTCCCAAGTTACATATACCTATTGATGGACATATGTTGCTTGGTCTGCAACATACCAACCCTACCACAATCTAGAACACTTAAAAAAGGCTATTCATGCAATCAGCTGATTTTCAATCACGCATACTGGCTTTTTTTCACTTCAATGAACTACACTTTTGACCACATATATGTATCCCCTTGTGACACACCAGTGGCATACTTTTATCAGCTTGTAAACTACACCAGATTGCATTCTGTTCCTTAAGAAACTCACTACTCAACATATACTTTAATTACAAACAAGAAAGACAAACAGCCACATAGACATGAGCTGTGTTACTACTTCTTCATGTTTAATATCTTTTTCATTTGTACAGAAGTGGTCAAATAGGTCTATGAAACAGAGGTCACTGTACGCAAACAGCTTCAGGTGTTTTAACAAGGATAGTGATTTTGCATCCTAGGCATAGGCATTTTCAGAGGTATGTATGTATGTATGTATTTATGTATGTATGTATGTATGTTTGTATGTATGTATGTATTTATGTATGTATGTATGCATGTATGTTGGTATGTATGTATGTATTTATGTGTGTATGTATGTATGTATTTATGTATGTATGTATGTATGTATTTATGTATGTATGTACGTTTGTATGTATGTATGTATTTATGTATATATGTATTTATGTATGTATGTATGTATGTATGTATGTATGTATTTATGTATGTATTTATGTATGTATGTATGTATGTATTTATGTGTGTAATTATTTCCATTTAATGCTGCTAATTCTTCTCCATTTTCTTACTTTGATGGTAAAAATCTATTACCAAAACCTATTGTAAATGGCTATTAAACATTTCCTTTTACTGAAGAGTACTTTCTTCTCTTTTCACTCAAGTTTATTTATTGGCCTCACCAAATATATGCTTATTATTGTGATACCCCACCCTTCCTCAATAACACCCCGATTTTTATCCAAAATTACCTTAACTTCATCAAAAAATTAACTCTTCTATAAATTTGAACAGGTTCCTTAACATAAATTACCTATATACTGAATGGTGGAAATTTATCAAGACTTCTTCACATCTTTCCCTATTTCACCCTCACACATACACCAATCTCTTTGCGTGGTTCTGGTTACCATATTTTCCTCTTCAATTCCACTTGAAAGCTATTGCACTGATGTCATCAACTTAATCTTATCTTCTTACTAAACTTTCAAACTCCTGCTCATGCACCCTTAACTTGATTTACCTTATACTCCTCAAAAAAAACTTTGCTGTATACTCTCAAACTCTTAAAAGATATAAATTAGAACACAATACGTATATCTGCCCAGATGTCTGGCAATCTACAATTACTGTCATTTTTACCTAAAATCCTGAGGCCATTTTTTCAAAAACATCATTGCCCAACATTTTAGCTCACTCCACTAGCAAAGTTACTGATTTCTCAGCTATGGACTTATTCTTTCATTTACACAAAACTTTCACATCCTTAACAAGTGTTACTATGGTTTCAGACTAAAATTTATTCTAAATAGCAACTGCCATCATGGTTTCAAACCAAAATTTAACACAAGCACAGCATTATTTCAGGCATCTTGATTTAATTGTCATTAATATTGAAAACAATATGTATATAGTAATGTTCACAGGATTATATTCTTAAACAGCAAATGGGAAAAATATTGAACACAAGACAAGCAGCCCTGTTTGGCAGTTCAAAGAAGAATGAATCACTGAAATGGGGTCCTACCATGGATCTTGCAGGGGAAGCAAGTAATTTTCTTGCAGTGACAAAGGACTTGATCAAATTTATTCAATAAATCTAGCAGTGACCAAAGTCCATTTGACATTTTGCTCTACATTCTTTCATTCCCGTGTGTACATCACTTCATCTTGTTTAGCACTTTCGCCTTCTTCACCAACTAGCTAAGGTATGTTTTGCAGAAGATAACCTTTGGTGTTTTTTTAAGCATATTTTTCTGTCAGTTATACTATAATTTGCTGCAGAAAAATATATCTTCCACCACCACATTACAAGCCAGAATCCCTCAAGGTTCTGTTCTTATGGCTACACTTTTTTCTGTATTTATAAACCAACTTCCTATAGGTCTATATAAACTCAACAGGCTTCTGTATGAAGAAAATGTCTTATAAAAAAATCAGAGAATTGCTCTCTCCTTGAACTCAAACTTCAGTCAGGCTTTAGTAATGCAACTCTTTGGTCAACACATACAGATTACTTGTAATACTATAAAACCAAATTCCTTTGTAATTAGAAGTTACTGATTCTTTTATCCACTTTCCCTGTTTGACTAAGAACCCTCTAGCGTATGAACACCCTGCACTTACGCTTCTACAAATAACTTGGGGTGCTGCTGGATCCCAAACTTTCTTTTCAAAGGCAGACTGAAACTGAAGTTCAATATTCTGTAGCAAAGAATATACTTATCCTAAAACTAGAAAAAAGTTCTACAACTGAATTCTTAGATAACTCCAAAATACCGTCATCCCTCAAAGGGCTCTGTGTAAAATCTCTCATCTTATTAAAATTTCTAAAAGCAAAACCCACCAGTTACTTTTATTACACACAACAAAAACTGTCATGAATAGAGCCACATTATATTTTTGCAACAACCATAGTTATGTTATTCAATGGTGGATTTGCCCTCCATTGGTTATCAAATTATCCTTTATCTCTAAATGCTACAGATTCTGGTCACAACAAAACAATTCATTTACATTAGAAAACCTCACCATCCCTTAAGTCTACGGACTACTGAAAAGGCATTTTCTAAAATGATTCGTAATATGGAACTCTCACTCTCTCTCTGTAATGAAACTAGAAGTCAGGAACACAGAAAAGAGTGCAACTTCCCACAAAGGAGGTCTCCGTGAAAGTACTTTAATATCCACCACAAAGCAGTAAGGCAAAAAAATAAAACTAGAAGTCAACTGACATAGCAATCTTCAGGCAGTCCTTTTTTGCTTCTGTCTAAATTCATGCCGTTCTTACACTCTTTTCGTCTTTGCTGGTAACTCTGTTTAATTTATCATCAGTAAAGCAGAGATTTATTTTTAGGCACTTATACAAATTTATTTTTGTCAGTATTCTCAACTGGCCCTACTTTGGAGGAACATTCTTATTCTCAGACTTGATTTACCTCTAAACAATGTCCCTATTTTTGGAGATATGTGAATATTTTCAGGCTTGATTTACTCCTGCACACATTTTTCTGAACCCCGTCCATCACATGTGATTTTTGAAGCTATCTAGTATACAGACAGCTGCACTTCATGACCAACGTACCAGTGGCAACAAAAATTTAAAGAAAGGGGACTCACATCAGACATCTCCATTTTTCTTAAGCAAAAATAAATTACGTTGTACGGTACAAATTTGCAGTGCAGTTCATTAAAGTCTACAGGTTTTACACAGTCTCTTTGATAATGTGCTTATACTTTTCCATCACTTTGTTATTCTCCTTTAAACATGGGATTCTGGGTAGAATCCCACATTCCTACTAGTAGCAGGAAGAGTTAAGTGCCATTTGGTATTCAAATGTTGTGCTAACTAGATATCTAGATTTGTAGCTGGATGATCCTCCATTAAAACACATTTGCTTATATTTTCAGCAGGTTGAGAGGTATGTTTATTGTGCATGCACTATGTGTGCAGATAAGTAATATTTTTAAATGTATAGTGTATGACTTTGAAATATATTTTAGGGTTCTTTTTCTTATGAGTGTATTTAGTTGATATAGCTGTGTGTGTGTGTGTGTGTGTGTGTGTGTGTGTGTGTGTGTGTGTGTGTATGTGAGAGATATATATACGACTTTTTTGAAAAGTGTCCTTCTTGGTCCAGGCCACGTACAAGGCTAACAAGTGCTTAAAAAATATATTGGTTGATACATTTTTCCCTTTCATATGATCTGCATATTAGTATTCTGACAAATATAAAGCACTTCGCCAACACTCTAGTAGGCAGCAATGCCTTCAATCTATTGCTTCAGAATACCGCTTCCACCTTAGTGATGCAGAGACAAAGGTAAGAAGGAGTACTTATGGAAATGCCTACTGCATGAGGATAGTTAAAGAATTCTGAAACTTCAGCGGGTAACTTAGTCAGGGCTTCATTTATGAGCTTAGTTCCTTAACACCACACATGAACTCAGAGACATACAAATGCAAACACAGACATATATAGAAACACACAGACACACACACACAGGTGCACACACTTTTACTTTAGGGAAAGTTGCCTCTAAACGTCCCACATATAGCTTCCATCTAGATTTGGATTCTATAGTCGGACATGGGGGGTGAGGGTTGGAGCTGAATGGATATAGCCAAATATCCATTTTCCTTAACAGTTAAGCATGCTGTCATGTAGTTCATACCACCTTTGTATACCTGTGTATATCTGCTACCTTTGTCAGTCACTGGGTTGTCTCTCTCTGCTCACTGCCTCACTAGTGCTTCTAGAATACAAGGGGATTTGTTTTTTTTGTTTTTTTTTTAGCTTTTCCTTGCTGTAGTGATTTATTTATTTTTTTTAGGAGGAGAATGGTAAAAGACTCTAAACATTTGAACAAATTAGCTACCTACCTGGCCATTGCACTCTGTCTGTGATTTGCACAGGCTCAGAGCATATGGCTCCCAATAAAGTGGGGTGTGGCCCACTTCACTCCCCTCTCATCCAATCAGACCCACCCTGGACTGATAGCTTGAAACCTCTGAATAATACACAAACACCTCTTATTACCTTAATCAAGGATATTCTACATCTTGTAAATGCTCATACCAAACCCTCAGAATTCCTTTCCTTTCACTTCTGCACCTCCTCTTACTGTCACTCTCAGAGCTCTCTTACCAACCTGCTCCATATCACTGACTCTCTTCCCTCAACATCAACAACATTGCATTTACTTCTTCTTACCACCATTTCTCCTGTTATGGTAACTGCCCCTCATTCAAACCACTCAACACATTTGCAGACACCCCACTGAATAACCCAAAGGCAACACACTCAACCTTCTTCGAATGTGGTTTAGTTAATATCAAAAATATACAAAATAAACTGGAGCAGATCAGCAACTTTCTCTCCTTCCACTCCACTGACATTGCAGCCATTACAGAAACATGGTTCAGACATAATCACCACAACATTCACCATTTTCTCAGAGTGCAACTATACTTTTGATTCACAGAATCATAGACTGTTATTAGACTAACAACCCAAGGGGTGTTTCTAAGCCTAGCCAAGATTTCCTGAAATAACACTGATGTCCTGCATCTGAATAGGGCATTGAGACCAAGGGATTTATATGATGCCCATCCTGGAAACAATTTAGTTGCTTGCATCATGTTTCTGTGCAAATCTACATTCAGCTTCTCTAAGCACATAGCTGACTTCACACTCTTTCAGCTCCTTATTAACAAACTCACCCATGGCTCATTTCTAGACCTGTTAATAATTACAAACTGCTGAATATCTCCTCAATCACCCATCACCGCCCATCCTTCAGCACCATTATCACGTTACTTTTATCATCTAAAACCTAAAAATTAAAATCGCCCTAAAATTGGTCAGTTTCAGATCTGAGTCCTATAAACATTTCCACTCTACAACACCAACTGTCCAGTACTGACTGATCACCTATACTTTTCCTTTCTTAAAACTCTGAAGCTCCATGACTTAACTCAATGTCTCATTGCTTCAGAATCTCCACTTCCCAGTAATCTCCAGACTTTTCAAAAAACTAAGGTTGACTGACTAACTAAAAAGCTCAATGCGCTTATGAAGCTTTGAGTTGAAGGCTGGACATCTTGAAAAAAGTAACCCCAAAGCAAACCATAAAGATCACTACACCAAACTTCAGAGTATTAGCAAACAGGCAGGCCATAAGTCAGAACAATTTAATTTGACCTCACTTCTATACTCCTTAAAAACACTTTTGGCAGGAGGTTAATCACATCTCTGGGAAGGCCCTCACAAGACAACTACTCTGACAAGGCTATATTCCCTATAAATTGTCATCTTCTCTCCAGATGACTCCGGATGACTTTCTTAAGAGATCTCCAAGGAGTCTCTCCCACTCAGCATATTCTTCCCTCTTCCTAGCCTTCCTCTAAATCCTCCAGAATACCTTCTTCCCTTCTACTTCTTTGAAATCACAACCAAACAAATTTTGATCCTACCTGAAGAAATCCTTTCTGGTCCCGGCAATCTCTGTCCTTGGTTCCTTTACTGCTGTACAGATACCATTCTATCCTCACTACAGCACATTTACTATCTATGCCTCACAACCAAAACCATACCCACATTCAGAAAGTTGGTCTACATCGCACCAGTCCCAGAAGATCCTAGTGATTTCTGACCCAACTCTATACTTTCCACTCTAGGCAAAATCCTGGAAAAATTAGTCTTCAAACAACTCACATCTTACCTAGGAAGGTACCACTTGCTCTCAAAGAAACAACGGGGCTTCTGTGCTGGCAGAAGTACCCTAAATGGTCTGTGCACCTTATCAGGTGACATACTCACCAAAAAGTACAGTTGTGTACACTTACCATAAATGTAGATGTTCGAGTGTATTCACTGTTGCAGTCATTACATTTGAGTAATCTGTTGGCAGGTTGCCCTCAGTCAGCCTGAATATCAAAGTCTTGGGTCCTGCGTAGGTTGTTGTCTCCTCTTCCATGACGTCAGGTCGTCAGGGGTATAAAACATGCAGCCAACGCCATTTTATTCAGTTTTTCTTGCCCCAGATGTCAGGTGCCCCCCAAATGGGGAGCAAAAATATATATATATAAGTAAACAGTAAATATATAAATGCACTTTTAGAAACAAACTTTACCTTCAACTAAAAAGCAAATACACCACAAAGGCTTTTGAGTACAGTGAAGGAAAGAAATGGTATAGAAAGGGGGATGGCGGGTGGGTAACCCAGACTGCAACAGTGAATACACTCGAACATCTACATTTATGGTAAGTGTACACAACTGTACTATGTTCTTCGTGTTTCACTGTTGCAGTCATTACATTTGGGTAGAATCCCAAAGCTATGGCTGGGAGGATGGAACTAAACAGCATTAGGAGCAGCTATAAGGCCCTGCAGGATTGCAGTGGCAAAGCCTGCCCTGGATTTGGAGAAGAGAGGTAAATTATAATGCTTTGTGAAGGTATGAACAGAGCTCCAAGTAGCAGCTTCTAGAATGTCTTTGGTTGGAACCCCTCTGAAAAAAGCTGCTGAAGTAGAGGCAGCCCTGGTGGAATGTGATCTGATCCCCTTGGGCACAGGTTTACCATGGTACAAATAGCAGAAACGAATGCAGTGGCTTATCCATTTAGAAATTGTCTGCTTTGATACAGCCTTCCCCTCTGACCCTGTAGCAAATGCTACCAGTAGTTGCTCAGACTTTTAGAGATTTGGCCCTATTTAGGTAAAATCTTAGTTGACTGTGTACATCCAATGAATGCAAAATCCGCTCCCCCTTGTTCTGCGGATTTGGGTAAAATGTTGGCAGGTGAATGGTCTGGTTAAGAGTCACACTGGATACCACCTTAGGCATAAAAGGATTGGTCCTGAGGGATACCCTGTCCGGGTAAAAATAATAAAAGGCTCCACTGCCATGTGAGCTTGTAGTTCTGAAACCCTTCTTGCTGAAGTGACTGCCAAAAGAAAAGCTGTTTTCCAAGACAGAAATTTTATATCCACAGTAGCTGCTGGTTCAAAAGGAGGCAGGGTGAGTTTTTCCAGCACAAAATTGAGGTTGCATGCAGGAGTTGGTGCTCTTCTGGGAGGCCTTATATTTTTGGCCCCTCTAAGATACTGTTTAAGCAGAGGATGAGAAAAAAGGGGAGGCTCTGTATTGTAATGAGCTGAGATGGCAGATGTATGGATTTTTATTGAAGAAAAAGATAGGCCCTTGTCAAGCATCTTAGTCAAATATTGTAAAATCTGAGGAATATTGGGCTTTGCTGTGTCTATTCCTTGTGCTTGGTTCCAAGCACAGAATCGTTTCCATTTATCAGCATAGGATTTTCTAGTACTAGGCCTTCTGGCTTCCAAAATGACATCCATCACAGATGTACCGAGAGGTGTTGTTTGAATAATTAGCTGATTAGCTATGCTGCAATATTCAGAGTTTGGAGCTGAGAGTGCAGAATATGATAGTTCTGCTGAGACAGTAGATGAGGTATTTGAGGCAAGTACCATGGAGGAAGGTGAGACATATTCCTTAGAAGCGGGTACCAGTGCTGACGGGGGCCAGTCTGGAGCAATTAGGATCATTTTTGGTTTTTCCTGTCTGACTTTTAGTAAGACCTTGGAGAGTAGAGGCAGAGGGGGAAAGGCATAGACTGCTAGGTTTTTCCAACTGAAGGATAGAGCATCCACTTTCCATGCTTTTTTGTGATGAGTTCTTGTGCAGAATTTGTCCAACTGATAATTTTGGGGAGAGGCAAATAGATCTATGTCTGGGCTCCCCCATTTCTGTGTTAACATGCTGAAGATTTGTGGTTCCAGTTTCCATTCATGCAGGTCCATAAGATTTCTGCTTAGGTCGTCTGTCAGAGTATTTTGCTTTCCTGGCAGGAATTGAGCTTGAAGGTGTATTTGGTAAGTCACGGCTGTGTTCCACAAAGCCATGGCTAGTCTGCAAATGGGGTAGGAATGTGTACCCCCATGTTGTTTATGTGCCACATAACTGTGGTGCTGTCTGTCTTTATCAGTAGTTGTCCTGGATGAAGTAAGTCCTTGAAGGCTGTCAGAGCATTCTGAACAGCTAGCATCTCTTTCTGGTTGATATGCAGATGCATTTGGTTTGGGCTCCATTTGCCCTGAATGCATCTCCCTGCCAGGTGGGCCCCCCAAGAATAGTCTGATGCGTCTGTGGTTAGGGTTTGGGTGGCAGGGGGTAGAGTGAATGACAGTCCCTTGTTTTGGTGACATGTCTCTGCCCACCAAAGAAACTCCTGTTGTAGGCAGGGAATGAGAGGAATCATTGTTTCTAGGCTGTGACAATGTTGACTCCATAAACTTTTTAGGTACCATTGAAGTTTCTTCATATACAGTCTTGCATATGGAATTAGTAGAGTGCAGGATGCCATGAACCCCAAAGCCTGCAGAATTTGTCTTGCAGATAACTGGGTTTTTGTTGCCATTTGTTTGAAGTATGTTGTCAGTTGCCTTTGTCTGTCTGGCGTGAGGTAAGCCATCTGGGCAGTTGTATTCAAGCTTGCACCCAGGAATGTAATTATTTGTGAGGGTACCGGTTGTGATTTCTTTTCATTTATGGTGTACCCTAGGCATGTTACAAGCCTTTTTACAAATGCCAGATGTTGAAGAAGAGTGTCCTTGTCCTCTGCTTGAATGAGACAATCATCCAGATAAGGATAAATTTGAATGCTTCTTTGTCTGCAGAATGCAATTACTGGTGCCAGGCACTTTGTAAAGACCCTGGGCGCAGTAGATAAGCGAAAGGGCAGTGCAGAGAATTGGTAATGCATAAAACCTGCTTTGAAGCGGAGGTATCTTCTGCATGATTCCCTTACTGGGATATGTAGGTATGCCTCTTTTTAAGTCTAGAGTTACTAACCAAGCATTCCTGCCTAGCATAGGCAGTAGCTGTTGTAAAGTCAGCATTTTGAATTCTGGAATGTCCGGGAATGTGTTCAAAATCGATAAGTCCAGTATTGGACGACATGAATTGTCTTTTCTGGGTACCAGGAAAAGTCTTGAATAAAAACCTTGTCCTTTTTCCTTTTCTGGTACCGGTTGAATAGCCCCCATATCCATGAGGGACCTGACTTGTTTCTGGGCCTCTGCCGACTGGTTTTGTGGCAGATCCAACCATCCATCTGGAACTGGCAAAGTATGGAAATGAAATCTGTACCCCTGGGATACTATGTTTAATACTCACTTGTCCTGGGTAATTAACTGCCAATTTTGAGCATGAAGTGCTAGTTTTCCCCCCAAGGGGGCTGCCAAAAAATAAGTGCTTGGTGATGGTAGAGGAAAGTCACTGAGACTGCTTACTGTAGGGTTGTGCTTTGTTTCCTCCAGATTTGGAGGTGGAGGCACCCCATTGCTTTGATCTGTAAGAGCCCTGTGATTGGTATCGGGAGCCTTTTGAGCACCTGGATTTGCCCTGAGTGGCTCTGTTGGACACAGGAAAGGACCAATTTTTAGTAGGCCAGTGCCTACTGAACCTGGGTGGCTGCACTTGCAAGAAATCTTTTACAGTTTGCATAGATTTAGCTTTGTCTTCCATTTTCTTTAAAACCTCTTCTGCCTTATTACCAAACAGAGTATCATGCTGCAAAGGGGCATGCAACAATTTAGCTTTAACATGATCAGGCAGATTTTGCTCCTTGAGCCAGGCATGCCTTCTAATCACAGATCCAGTAATGGCAGCCCTACAAGAGGCCTCCAAGGAATCAAAACCACATTGCAAAGTATGCTTTCCAATCTGTTCTGCTGAATGCAATAATTCCTGTAACTCTTTATTTTCCACACAATCAGAAATCAACATAATTTTCTGTTTCAGTAAGCCCATAACATGCTGTTGATATTTAAGCATATGAAACTGGCAGTTTAAAGCCCTGATTGCCAAGGTTGCAGATGTATAAACCTTCTTACCCCATCTATCCAGCGCCCTGGAATCTCTATCAGAAGGGGTAGCATTTTTGGCTGTAGAGGGCTTTACACCCTTGGGACCCTGAGAAATAGTTTCAGGATCAGCAGCAGGATTTTTGAAAAGAAATTTGTGGGAGTCAGGAACCCTGTAATTTCTGTCTGGCTTACTAGGAGCTGGAGGCAGGGAATCAGGAGCCATGCTTGATTCCGAGAACACATCATCAACAATGTCTAATACAGGAGGTATTGCCAAAGGCCTATGCTGAGGAAGAAGGAAATCCCTAAGCCTCTTTTTTGATTCAGAAAAGTCCTGACTCTCCCAGTGAAAATGTTCCCTTAAAGTATGCAAAGTCTCTCCAAAAGAGTAATCCTCAGGAGGAGATGCAGATGGGATGGATTCCTCTGCATCAGAATCCTCATAGGGTGGAATAGAAAATTCCTGATCAGAAGAAATGGAAACCTGATCTGAAGATTCATAATCAGTGCCTTGTCTAGGCCTCTTAGCAGGGGGTGGTTGAGAACCCCTGATCAAGGTAATTAAATCCTCAGCTGTTTTGATCATCTGTTTTTTAGGCACAGGGGCCTGAGCACATGGCTCATGCGTCAGTTTTTTAGACACAGAAGTTGTTTTTGACCTTGTTTTTGTTGCTGGCATCGGTTTAATATAAAAATGTTGAGGCCTGAAAACACCCTCAGAAGCCGGTGCCTGCTCAGTGGCTTCGGACCCATCCAAGGGAGAGAAATCCGCAGGTTCAATACTCTAAGAATCTCATGGCATACCGGACTCCGAATGGTACTCGGTAGAGGCCTGCGACTCAAAAGTAGCAGGTATCAGGGGCTGCGAAGGCACCTCACTGAGTACCGGTGAACCAGCGACTGGCTTAGAAGCTTCGTTGTCGGTTTTGGACCTCGACGGTCTGTCTGTCTTTTTCTTTGTGTTTTTTATGAACTCTGGTAGTCGGATTGCCAAACCGACGACATTTCAGGATAATTAAATCTTTAACCAAAATATTTAGAAGCAAAAATATACCGACGCTTAACAGTGCATTGGTTAAATCTAGCACAAAACCGACAGCAAGACACATTGTGGTCAGGGCCTAGGCAAGGAATACAGTTGTTGTGTCTTTCGGCTTTTCCCGGTTAGGGGTCGCCACAGCGGAACTCCGGTCCACTAATGATTGGCAGTTGATTTTTACGTGCTGAGTTGCCAGCCCAAACGCACAACCTTCAACGAAGGTATGCCCATTCATGCATGTCTCCACGCAGAAGACGCTCTAGCTGAGAGTCGAACCGGTCAGCGTCTTACTGTGAGGTGACAACGCTACCGCAGCACCACCACCGTGGATAGGCAAGGAATACAGTACAAATGAAAATTCTTATGAGGTATTTACTTCCCACAAGTAATGCAATTATTAACTTTTACTGATATCAGTAAGGAGCAAGAAAAAGTTTCCCCAATGGGGTACTTAGCTTTAGTTTAAAGACTTCGGTTCTGAAACTTGAATCCGAAAATTTCAGGAGTCGGCCGACCGGCACTTGC
>NC_056741.1:1398386628-1398389128 GCF_019279795.1 Protopterus annectens | reverse complement strand
ACAATATACTGAGTTTAAACAACATAAATCATAGCACTTTCCACCAAGTGTAAGCAGGGGGGCAAGCCCCCCTGCACCCCCCCACACCCCCTGCTACTTATACATATCAACTCCAAGATTGCACTTCACTACACTAAGTGGGAAGTGCTATGATTTATGTTGTTTAAACTCAGTATATGTATGATATGTGTTTTCAGTGTTTTGAGTTTTCAGTGTTTTGAAGTTTCAGTGTTTTGGTCTTCTATATTATGACGTTTTCTCATTTTCAGTGTTTTGAGTTTTCAGTGTTATGAAGTGAATCCATATATATATATAAATATATATATATATATATATATATATATATACAGATTTGAATGTATACATATATATATCTATCTATATATATATATATATATATATATATATATATATATATATATATATATATATATATATATACAGATATGAATGTATGCATATATATATATATATATATATATATATATATACATATATATATATATATATATATATATATATATATATATATATATATATATATATATATATATATATATATATATATATATCATCTTCTTCTTCGGCTGTTCCGTTAGGTCACCACAGCAGATCACCTGTTTCTATTTCTTCCTGTCCTCTGCATCTTGCTCTGTCACACCAACCACCTGCATGTCCTCTCTCACCACATCCATAAACCTTATCTTAGGCCTTCCTCTTTTTCTGTTACCTGGTAGCTTCATCCTTAGCATCTTTTTCCCAGTATACTCAGCATCCCTCCTCAGCACATGTCCAAACCAACGTAATCGTGCCTCTCTGGCTTTGTCTCCAAACCTTCCAACCTGGGCTTACCCTCTAATATACTTATTCCTAATCCTGTCCACCCTCGTCACACCCAGTGCAAATCTTAACATCTTTAATTCTGCCACATCCAACTCAAACTCCTGCCTTTTTGTCAATGCCACTGTCACCAACCCATATAACATAGCTGGTCTTACTACCCTCTTGCAGACCTTCCCTTTCACTCTTACAGGTACTCGTCTGTCACAAATCACAAATCACTCCTGACACTCTTCTCCACCCACTCCATCCTGCCTGTACTCTCTTCTTCACCTCTCTTCCACACTCACCGTTACTCTGAACTATTGACCCCAAGTATTTAAACTCATCCACCTTCGCCACCTCTACTCCTTGCATCCTCTCCATTCCTCTATCCTCCCTCTCATTCACACACATATATTCTGTCTTAGTCCTGCTGACCTTCATTCCTCCTCTTCTCTCTAGAGCATATCTCCATCTCTCCAGGGTCTCCTCCACCTGTTCCCTACTCTCACTACAGATCACAATGTCATCTGCAAACATCATAGTCCACGGGGACTCCTGTCTGATCTCGTCTGTCAACCTGTCCATCACCATTGCAAATAAGAAAGGGCTCAGAGCTGATCCTTGATGTAACCCCACCTCCACCTTAAACGCATCCGTCACTCCCACCGCAGACCTCACCGCTGTCACACTACCCTTGTACATATCCTGTACCACTCTTACATACTTTTCTGACACTCCTGACTTCCTCATACAATACCACAACTCCTCTCTAGGCACCCTGTCATATGCTTTCTCTAAGTCTACAAAACACAATGCAACTCCTTCCGACATTCTCTGTACTTCTCCATCAACACTCTCAGAGCAAAGATCGCATCTGTAGTGCTCTTTCCTGGCATGAAACCATACTGCTGATCACTAATCATCACGTCCCTTCTTAACCTTGCTTCCACTACTCTTTCCCATAACTTCATGCTGTGACTGATCAATTTTATCCCTCTGTAGTTACTGCAGCTCTGCACATCACCCTTATTCTTAAAAATCGGTACCAAAACACTTTTTCTCCATTCCTCAGGCATCCTCTCACTTTCCAAGATTTCATTAAACAATCTGGTTAAAAACTCCACTGCCATTTCACATAAACACCTCCATGCTTCCACAGGTATGTTTTCTGGGCCAACAGCCTTTCCATTCTTCATTCTCTTCATAGCTATCCTTACTTCCTCCTTGCTAATCCATTGTACTTCATGATTTACTACCCTTACATCATCCAACCTTCTCTCCTTCTCATTCTCTTCATTCATCAACCCCTCAAAGTACTCTTTCCATCTCCTCAACACACTTTCCTCGCTTGTGAGTATGTTTCCCTCATTATCCTTTATCACCTTTACCTGCTGCACATCTTTCCTAGCTCGGTCCCTCGGTCTAGCCAATCGGTACAGGTCCCTTTCTCCCTCCTTAGTGTCCAACCTTTCATACAACTCTTCATACGCCTTATCCTTAGCCTTCGCCACCTCTCTCTTTGCCATGCACCTCATCTCCTTATACTCCTGTCTACTTTCTTCATCTCTCTGACAATCCCACTTCTTCTTTGCCAACCTCTTTCTCTGTATACTCTCCTGTACTTCCTCATTCCACCACCATGTCTCCTTGTCGTTCTTCCTCTGTCCAGATGTGA
>NC_056741.1:1398374128-1398381628 GCF_019279795.1 Protopterus annectens | reverse complement strand
TTTTTACTTGGTCTTAGATGGCACCTACATGATCTGAGACTCTTTGGAAGTTATTCAATGGACAGTGCCCCCTGGAGAAATTCCCAAGAAGAGGTCTGTCTATCTAATGGGCTTACTCAATTAACAAACAGAAAATTGGAGCATCTACAAAGTAACTTTGTTGCAGGATGTGGCTGTGTTATACAAGAGAATTTCCATCAGGCAGCAGTAATAAGACCCACAGATGTATACTTAAAATGTACTGCCTCAGTCTGTAATGAAAAGACAGTAGAAATCATTGTTGAGAACTGCTCCTTATGAACCTTTTGTTTAATTAATCAAATGTGAGCTGTGTAATTAGAAGACATTTTGACATATTTCCTCAGGAAAATCTCTGCATCTGGACACAAATTAATGTAGAATTACTATGTATATTAAGAATAACAGTCACACAGCCTACACTGACCAGTACTGTTGCCTGCAAACTATGATACTTGTTTAAAATTATTGTGCTTAATAATTACATTCTGAACATAATGAGGGGTAAAGTCATTACTTTTGGAGATCCTGTCGTGTGCTATATTGAGTGGAATATGGAACTTTTATTTTTTTTTCTTTTTGTTACTGGGACACTAGTCTTTGGAAAATTAGTTTGAAAATTCATACTGCTTGTTCTGAGGGCTAATTCATCTACCCCAGCAGAGTGAAACCATGCTTACTGTTCAGCACCTCAATCAAAATTAAGGAACCTATAGCAAAACAGATTGCTGTCTGTTTCATACTACCTCACCTGCCTGACCGAAGGACTTCATCATCTTTTACAATTAGATGGAGTACAGCCTTACACAATTTTGCTAGGAAGATGGACACCAGATCCTGTAACTCACTCTTCCTATGGTCATTTCTAGAGGACATGGTCAGTACAGTAGCACTGTTTTTCCACCCCGCTCACTTCAGTTGAACAGCTTACTGACCATTTTATTATAAATATATTATATGATAGTATCATCTGTTCTAAAGCAACACGGTGTACCTAATATTTATTTATTTTACATTTGCTGACTGGTTTGTCCGACTGAGCTAAAGAACCCTTTTTCAGCGGAGGCCTGGGGAGAAAAGCTCCAACTTATTATACAATTTTCATTATAAATTAACATTAAACAGCAATGTTACAGGATTATTACAAGGCATTAAGTAGCAATACAATGTTATACAGTGTCAATAATCAGGAGCTGCAATATAAGCATTGCTAATAAGTGACAATCATTTATAACTTATCAGGGTATCCATCCAGACACAACAGGCTTTATTCTGTTGTTATAGATGCAGAGCCAGAGATTGAAATAGCTCTTCATACTGTCTCACAGAGGAACTTTGCTCTGAAGCACTGCTGTTAACACCGTTATGACATAATTTATTCCTATGGGCAACAGAAAAGACAGCAAGATAACTTGCATAACTGATGAGTACCGTGAATGAATCGCTCAGATCTTATACTTTCATTCCACAATGAAATTTTTCATTTCATCTCAGAGCTTGAAGAAACTTTACATTTCTAAAATGCAACACATTTATATTACTAATACTCTTACTGGTAACTTCTGTGTCAATCGTGTCAATAATTGTTATGTATGTTATGTCTTCTCTCTTTGAATATTCCATAAATATGCTGTTAGAAAAAAGTGTTTGTTATCACTAAGCTTTACGTAATTCATGCCAGGAAAAGAGTATTCCACCTATATTCCCTTCAGACTTTTTTCACAGTTCACATCCAGTTTATTACAAGGATCGATGAAAAACTATAAGCTTTATTTCACTGGCTTTACATTCTGTTTGAGTAACTGGTACGCAAAGGACTCTTCTATGAGTCTGATTAGAAGAAAGTCACAAACAAAATTCTCTGAAACAAGGCAATTATTGTAAATAACCATCTCCAACAACAAACCAAAACAAATGAACAGAATAAAATAAGGCAATAACAGAAAATTTAAACTGGACTTGTTCTAAATATTCCAATTTATGTAATCAGATCTTTACACTGAGTTTACAGACATCGGCAACATTTAATGATATATAGCCTTTTCATGGTGTCTACTTTTTTAAATGGGAAGTTTACTTAATTAATTTTCCCCTTTTACTACTTACTCTTCACAAACAAAACATTAAGAGAAAATTCTCTATATTTTACATAATAAGCCTGGTTCCTATTAGCTCACAATATAAGCAATTTTACAGTTCCCCAAATATTATGACAGCCAGTTAGTACAGATATAAAAATGGCAAAATAAAATGGATATTAGAAATTGAATTTTACTCCACCACAACTGATAAGACTAATCCACCACAAGCTATCCAAGCATAACCATACAGTAAAATTAATGGAAAAAAAATGTAAAAGACTTAAGTTTCTCTATAAAGAATTCAGTTTTAGCTGGATAGTTACTAGTTAATGGTCACAAGTATGCTCTTCCAGTTTGTACCTACATACATAAAGTAAAAGGCAGCGCACACAATAATAAAGATACATTTCCACTCTCTAACCACACTGCTCTAATAACATGTGCGTTGTGTCTCTCCTCTCAGATGTTCTTGATTTTTCTGGTGAGCTAGTGTTGATAAAACTATGGTAGCTGTGCTGTAATTGAAACCTCTGTGCTGTTCCTGCTGATAGTGGTAGCACAGATATATCAAACATGAAAAAAATGGCATACAGAATCAGAAACGATGTGCAGGATTAGGCATTAGTTTGGTCCATATTTCATCACTTTTTATGTTTGTGTACGTGTGTGTGTGTGTGTGTGTGTGTGTGTGTGTGTGTGTGTGTGTGTGTGTGTGTGTGTGTGTGTGTGTGTACGCATGTGTTTGTGTGAGTGTGTGTGTGATATGTAAATACATCCAAATGCTATTTTTGACATTCTTACCTTCAATTATACCAGTAATTTGAGATAATTCACCAGCGACCATTTATGTAATTGTTGAGTCCCAAAACACAGAGACTGAATAGCAAAAAATGGACTTACACATATCAAGTCCATGATGGCAATTTTTGGGAATATTCTTCATTCTCAGACATATGGAGATCTTAGAGTTGGCATATATAAGTTTGGGGGTTTGGGTGGCTTGCTTCCCCACATCAGAAGGTGCAGGGGGATTTGCCCCCGCAAAAACAAAAGTTTAAAGGAGAAAACTGATATTCAAGATTTGCTTTTCTCCTGGACTTTTGATCTTTTTCCAGTCTGTCTGCACTCGGAGTTACAAGTGCCAGCATTTCAATTTGGAGCTGACCAAAACAGCTGTACTCATATGTAAAAAAATCTATATATATATAATCACTTTGTGGTGATACAGTTATACAACTTAAAATGCACATCTGGTTTTGTGTAATGCTCCATTGCACTACTGTTCTTTAATAATTTTCTATCTTATCAACATCTTTAGGACACATTAAAACCTATAAATATAATCGATCTGTGTAATGAAACCGCATTACAGACTTGGGCAGAAAATGCTGCAGAACGTGTGAGCAAGATTTGCAAGGAGGCCATGACAATGCACATATACTTCTATCAATCTGTAGCCCACTTACACATCTCACAATAGTGTAAGACCAAGTCTGAATGCCAGACCATCAGTGCTGCCCCTTTTATGACACTGTTGGCTAAATCTGCAATGTTTGACATCTACTGGCTTAGTATAAGCCTATGACTCTATAAGGCCTAGTATAAGCCTATGACTCTATAAGGCCTAGTATAAGCCTATGACTCTATAAGGCCTAGTATAAGCCTATGACTCTATAAGGCCTAGTATAAGCCTATGACTCTATAAGACCTAGTATAAGCCTATGACTCTATAAGACCTAGTATAAGCCTATGACTCTATAAGACCTAGTATAAGCCTATGACTCTATAAGGCCTAGTATAAGCCTATGACTCTATAAGACCTAGTATAAGCCTATGACTCTATAAGGCCTAGTATAAGCCTATGACTCTATAAGGCCTAGTATAAGCCTATGACTCTATAAGGCCTAGTATAAGCCTATGACTCTATAAGACCTAGTATAATCCTATGACTCTATAAGGCCTAGTATAAGCCTATGACTCTATAAGACCTAGTATAAGCCTATGACTCTATAAGGCCTAGTATAAGCCTATGACTCTATAAGGCCTAGTATAAGCCTATGACTCCATAAGGCCTAGTATAAGCCTTTGACTCTATAAGACCTAGTATAAGCCTATGACTCTATAAGGCCTAGTATAAGCCTATGACTCTATAAGGCCTAGTATAAGCCTATGACTCTATAAGGCCAGACACTTACTTCATTATTCTCCCTAAGATCTCTCAGTGCAGACCATGGCTACCAGCAAACAACTGTGCTAGCCTGTGACTTCCTGCTGCACAAACTCTCCATACGCAAAAATATCCATCCCAAGCCATTCAGGTTTCACATTGCTATACTAATTATCCGACAGGAAATCCTACATGTTCACTACTTCTGTGATATGAATAAAAGTAAAGCAGACTTATGAGCCAACTACAATCTGAAGAGAAAATTACACTAAGAAATGACACAGGTCACTTGCTTTATAACTCTGCAAGTAAAGGAAAAATTATGTTAACTCACGACAAAATCTATACTACGGAAAAAAGGATGCCGACAGGCAGGTGCAAGGGGGTGCACTTGCACCCCCCCCTGGAACCAGCTGGTTAGGAGATTAATTTTCTTTTAATTACAAAAAAAAAAAAATTAAGGGTGTTCTTTAAGCACGCCCTTTGCTTCCAGTTGTACAGATGCCACAGGTGTCTGCGACCTGTTTTCATCTTCTGCGTCTGTGCGGCTGATGGTTTACATCTTCATCTTCTGTGCCCATGCAGAATTTAAATTCCAGAAGATGTTTGGACTGCGGACGAATTAGAAGTAGGTGTGTGTGTGTGTGTGTGTGTGTGTGCAAGAAGTAGGTAGGTGTGTGTGTGTGTGTGTGTGTGTGTGTGTGTGTGTGTGTGTGTGTGTGTGTGTGTGTGTGTGTGTGTGTGTGTAAAAGAAGTAGGTGGGTGTGTGTGAGTGTGCAAGAAGTAGGAAGGTGTGTGTGTGTGTGTGTGTGTGTGTGTGTGTGTGTGTGTGTGTGTGTGTGTGTGTGTGTGTGTGTGTGTGTGTGTAAGAAGTGGATAGGTTAGTGTGTGTGTTTGTGTTTGTGTGTGTGTGTGTGTGTGTGTGTAAGAAGTGGATAGGTTAGTGTGTGTGTGTGTGTGTGTGTGTGTGTGTGTGTGTGTGTAAGAAGTGGATAGGTGTGTGTGTGTGTGTGTGTGTGTGTGTGTGTGTGTGTGTGTGTGTGTCTGTGTGTGTGTGTGTAAGTAAGAGGGAGGTAGGAGTGTGTGTAAGAGGGATGGTGGTTCATACCTTGCAGTTATCCAGATTTTTGTCTGATATTTTCAGTTTGTTTCTCATAAAAATTGTGTTTTTTTGGCAAATCATTGAGGACTGAAGTCAGAAAATAATGGGAGACATTTGAGCTTTAGACTTCACATCCTTCGGAAAATTAATACTAATGCAAAACTTGTTCTATCCATTTTCTAAGGAGGTAGGAGGATGTATGCGTGTGTCATACCTCTTAACTGTACAATTTTCACAGAATGTCCAGATGTTTGCATTATATTTTTAGTCTGTGTCTCATAAAAATGCTGTTTGTTTTTGGCAAGTCACTGGAATGAGCTAAGGATTAAAGTTATTAAATGACATGCATTTGAGTGTCAGGCTTCATATCCTTCAGAAAATGCATTCTAAGACAAATCCTGCTATTCTAGGAACGTTCTAAATGTATCCCTTTATCCCCAACATTGTAACAGGTGAGGTGTTGTCCAGATTTCTTATGCTAAGAGATTGAGAAGTATGGTGTGTGTGTGTGTGTGTGTGTGTGTGTGTGTGTGTGTGTGTGTGTGTGTGTGTGTGTGTGTGTGTGTGTGTGTCTGTGAGAGAGAGAGAGAGACTGAAATGACCTAGTTAGAGTTAGCAGGTTAGGGTTACCACCTGTTCCTCTTTGCGAGGGACAGTCCCTCTTTGAGCAGTTGTGTCCTGCAAAAAAAAAAATAAAAAAATGGCAAATGTCCTGAGATTTTAGGACAAAAATATTTCCCAAGCTTTCTTTAATAGTTTCATAAAACAGTTATCTTGGATCTGAAACACATAAATGTTATGTAAACTAGCATAAGCAACTCAAATGCTACTGCAATGTTTCATGTTTCTATAAAAAATGTCCCACTTTGAGCATTTGAAAAGGTGGCAACCCTATAGCAGGTGGAATTTATTTTCAAGTGCATTTTGAAGGAATTGTGAACTTCCAGAGAAGAAAAGTTTACTACTGCTCATGTTAAATCTGCTTAAACTGTGCAACTGTTTTGTTTAGCAAATGGTATCATTATTGTGGTATAAAATTTTAAAATAGTGTTAGTAGCACAGCAGGTAGCATACTTGCATCTTGATGTAGAGGGCCGTAGGTTCTACTCCCACAGCATGTAGATTTGTATTTTAAGTGGGTGAGGTACTGCACTCCTGAGTATGTCCTCCTTTGGATAAGATGCCTAGTAACTATGAATCCATTTTTCAGCTTGCCACCCACTCCCTACTGGAATATACCAGCTTACCATTTTTTAATGTAACATAGGCAATTTATTCTTCAATTTCAGCAGGTACTGAATTTGTAGATGAAACACTGAAATATAAAGTTGTTTTCTAACAACAACCTCTTCATTAGTTACAGATCTCTTTACAGTGGAATTATTCAGATGACTTTTACTTCTGCAGAGATTGTGCATCTTGACATATTGGTGGATTGTAATGACAGAAGTTTGAGTGGCCTTTTATGGTTGAAATGTTCTGAACTGGGCAGTTTGTCATTATTGGTTCATATGTTGTGTTCCATTGCATATTGCAAAAATGTTCAAAGCTATAAATTTAAAACACATTCTAATAAGTGGTGCTGTACTATACAAGGGATATAATTCAGTTATTATATATTATAATTAATACAATCAGGAAGGTGAATCAAAGAACTACTGCATGGTCCAAAAATGTGTACAAGGGGCATGTGATTAGAAAACAGCCCAAATGTAAACTTAAACTGCCACTGGCCACTGGCCAGATGCATTTTCTCTGAATGTGGGTTTCAATGCTGTTTCAATGAATGTGAGTTTCAAAAGAAGAGAAGTTTTAATGCTAAGTCTGTTTTCATTGTAAGACTATTGTTTTGTTAAGCAAATGTTTATCAGTGTTTGTACTATGAAATTTGAAATAATGTTGTAAATTAAATCCAAATATTTGTAATAATTGTAGAAGTAAAGCACAAAACAGTATGCACACAGTTTTGAACATTGTTTATGGCAACTGGGGAGAAACAGCCAAGTAATGGGACACTGGAATGGCTGCGTATGTGGGGGGCTCTGGATTTGCACCCCCCTGCAAAAAATCCTGCGGACTCCCCAAAGACCAGACTACCAAAATAAACAGTTTTTTACTAACTTTTGGATCAC